>NC_142492.1:27587438-27887438 GCF_965113065.1 Corylus avellana
GCTACATTAGTCAAAATCCCCAAATTTAAGTGACGACAAGCCAACCATATGAACTGACGACGAGCCGGCCACATCTCCAACGACAAGCTACAATCTTCAAAATTCCCAAATTTCAGAATCTCCAACCCACTGTTTTAATCCATTTTTTGTCTCCCCTTGAAATGGACCCCCAAAATGGTATGTTGGGCCTTTTAATCTTCATTTAATTCTTGTAGCATAACTTAGTGAATGTTATTATTCGTATTTACTTCATCTAAATTTTGTTTTATTTGTTTTGATATTACTGAAAATGAAACTGTAGCTGATTTAGTGTCGGAAGATAATGCGGGCAATGGCAAGTCCGTGTTGAAGCTCATAGATGAAGTTGAAAATGTTGAGACACCTAAAAAAGGAATGGCATTTAGCTCCATAAACAAACTTAATATTTACTATAGGAGTTATGCGAAGAAAGAGGGTTTTGGTGTGGTACAAAAGATGATTAAAAAGAATGAAAAAGGGCATGCAGATTACCTTACTCTAGGATGTGCTCGTTATGGCAGCAGAAAACCCGGCTCAAGTAATAGTTTTTGTAAGCCTAGTCAAACAATTAGAACAGGGTGTAAGGCCAGTTTTAATGCGAAGTTAGTTGATACAAAACGGTGTGTGACTAGTGTACGTTCTAAGCATAATCATCATTTAAGCCCATGTCAAGTGAGATTTTTTAGATGCAATAAGGATTTGGATCCTGTTGCGAAGAGTAAGCTTGAGATAAATAATAGAGCGGGAATAAAAATGAATAAGAATTATAACTCACTAGTTGTTGAAGCGGGAGGGGGGTATGAGAATCTTGCCTTTGGAGAAAAAGATTGTCGTAATTTTATTGCCAAGTCAAGACATCTACGCCTAGGCACAAGAGGTGCCAAATCACTTCATAGCTATTTTAGTAGAATGCAGGAAGTAAATGATGGTTTCTACTTTGAGATGGATTTGGACGATGATTGTAGGTTGATAAATGTGTTTTGGGCTGATGCACGAAGTAGGGCATCGTATGAAGATTTTGGGGATGTCATTACATTTGATACAACTTATTTGACTAATAGGGTACGCAATGCCATTTGCTCCTTTTGTGTGAGTAAATCATCATGGGTAGTCAATACTCTTTGGGGCAACTTTAATATCAAGTGAGAATATAGAGACATTTGTATGGTTGTTTGAAACTTGGTTGAAATGCATGAATGGTCGATCGCCAAAGGCAATTATAAGAGATCAAGATAGGGCTATGCAAAGTGCAATCAATATAGTTTTTTCAAATGCTGGATATTGATTTTGTTTATGGCATATATTAAAAAAAATTGGGAAAAGTACACTTTACCCCCCCCCCCCCCAAAGTTTGGAGTGATTTTCAATGCGACCACCAATGTTTCAATTTTTGCAATGCACCCCTTCAAACTTGCAAAATTTTTTCAATTCGACCAATTTCATCCAAAAATTTCCATATTGCCCCTAATTTATTTATTTTATTTTTTATATTGCAAAATTTTTTCAATTCGACCAATTTCATCCAAAAATTTCCATATTGCCCATAATTTATTTATTTTATTTTTTATAAAAAAATTAAAAAATATATTCTACAACCCCAAATTTTCTTTTTTCTTTTTTATTTTTTTATTTTTTTATAAAAAATTAAAAAGTAAAAAAAAATAGGGGCAATATGGGAATTTTTGGATGAAATTGGTCGAATTGAAAAAAATTTACAAGTTTGGGGGGGTGCATTGCAAAAATTGAAACATTGGCGGTTGAATTGAAAATCACCCCAAACTTTGGGAGGGTAAAGTATAATTTTTCCAAAAAAATTTCTGATAAATTTGGATCACATTCGTAGTATCATGCCATTAAGAGTGCCTTAAGAAGTTGTGTATACAATTCTCAGACATGTGATGAGTTTGACACAAGTTGGCAAAGTTTACTGGAGTGTTATAAGTTGGAGGATAATGCGTGGTTGCGTAACTTATATAGTGAGCGGACATTTTGGGTACCAACATATTTGAAAAGTGTATTTTGGGCCGGCATGACTACCACACAACATAGTGAAAGTATGAATGCATTTTTTTATGGTTATTTGCATTCGTCAACCACATTGAAGGAATTTGTGGATCAATACGATAACGCTTTGCATAAGAAAGTTTAGTTTCTCTGATAGATTTGGTTTTAGATGTTGGAATCACGTAGAGATAAAAAATCGATAGATCTATTTTCTTAGTCCCTACAACACAGATGCACAACAGGTGTTTCTTTGTTGGATTTCTTTTTCTTGTTCTGTTTCTTTGTTGTTTACATGTTGCTTGGATTAGGACTTTATATTATGTTTTGGTGATTGACTGCATTTAGCTTTGTTTTGATAGGGGCTTTGTTGGCAGATCAGTGAGCATTGGATCAACAAAGACCTATAAGGGATTGAAAAAAATAGCAGTTAATTATTATGGCTAAGGGATATATGTTTGAGTGTTCATGGGATAAAATTAAGATTGCTAGTAGATTATTTACAAGGTTTTTGGAAATTTATTTGTATGTTGAAATGCATTCATAGTAGACTAATGTAAATTTGTAGAGTATTTTAGATTTTTTTATTATTATTAAATACTATTGGGCTCCTTTGGGCTAATTTGATGCTAAAATGGCCTTGAAAAGACAAAAAGATGGAAAAAAAAATGTTTAAAGTGAGCCCAAAATAATTCTCAAAACCGGTCCAAAATTGGCCCAAAACCGACCAAAAAAAAAAAAAGCTCAATAAAAAAGCCCAGTAGAAAAGCGGTTAGCCAGATGTGGTTAACCGCTATCCAGTTAGCGAAGACGGTTAGTAAAATTTACTAACCGCTAAGGCGGTTGCGGTTAGCGGTTTTAGCCACTAACCGCTAACCGAAACCTCTATTTCAACCCTAATTTTGAGGCATAATGTGGATTTTTCACAACGGCAGGACATTATGTGGCAGGATTTTTCACATTTGCATCATTGGGTTGCAAATGACAATGAAAAATTATAGTAAATTGCAAATGAACAACCAACAAAAGAAAATACCCAAATCAACTATAAAATGCAAGTTTTCAGAATTACATTACTTTCGTTTTGCCCATAAACATTACTTTCCATAATCACATGACAAAATGCAAGTCCAACAACACCTACAGTGCCTCTCCAAAATCCTAAAAATCATATTTTTCACAGCTCTGCACAAACCCACATCTTGTAATTGAGATAACACATCGATGCTCCTAAACCTTCACTGCATGTTTTGGAAGCGTTTCACGATAATGACGCTCATATCTACATAACGCCATATCCTTTCATATTTCCACACCAAACATCAGCCTTGGCAACACACCAAACATCAGATGAATCTGATAAGCTCTTACAAATAATAGTAAATTGCAGATGAATCTGATAAGCTCTTTCTCATGAAAATTTCATCAATCATATGGACAAAAAATAAAAGCAAATCATTAAACACATCAGCTACAAAAACAAACATGTAAAATAATAACCAGAAATCCAAATGCCAAGCAATAGCCAAACAGAACGTTAATAGGCTGAACTCAAAATTCTAGGAAAAATCTCCCCTTTAATAGGCTGAACCCAAAATTCATCATTCAATAAAAAAATTTTTTTTTAAAAAAATCAACACAATCTCCTCTCAACGCCTCTCTTAAATATTTCAGAGAAATTCAATAGAAAATTTACACCCTGTAACACCCACAACCTCATTTGGTTTGGATTCCAAAAACAGGAAAAACGGCCCATAATCAACATTCAATCGCCTATGGATTACCCAAAGAAAAATCTCAACCTATGACTACCCATAATCTTCTACAAAACAATAATAAAAATACCCATTGTGTTGAAATGCAGAAAATGCCATAAAAAATACCTGGGCTTCGTTTGGCAACGGGGTCTGCCCAGACCCCGTTAACCTTTTGAATGTTGACCAGGAAACTTTCAATTTTCAACTTCAACTTTTCTCTGCCTTTGACCATCTTGCCCTTGTCTTCTCTGGACACTTTTTTGAGTTTTTTTCCATTGACAATCTCCAAAGCATAGACTCCCCCCCCCCCCCCTTGCCCTTGTCTTCTCTGGACACTTTTTTTGAGTTTTTTCCATTTACAATCTCAAAAGCACGAAACAGACTTCACCCCCCCTGCTGCGCTCCGTCCTTCAACTTGAAAGATGAACTCTTTCCCTCTTTGGCTCTAAAGTCAATCGAATTGTCTACAATCTGTGGTTCTAGGCGAAGACCTGCAAACAACCTAGTTTGTAATTCGAGCTTGTGTTGGAGAGCTCACACTGTGAACTGCTTGTAGACGGAGGAATATAGGGGTTGATTCACGTTTGTTGTTGATTTTCTGTTTGATTCTCGGTGGTAGCCGAATGGGTTGGTGTTCTGTTTTTGGTACTCTGTTTCTTAGTATTTTGGGTGTCGATTTTCTGAGAATCATCAAATGGGTGTGTTCATTTCGTATGTTCGGTGAATGTCTATGTTGAGTCTTTTCTTGAGCTTGTTTTCTCTGCTGAAATCCATCCAAAATCAGAGCTTTCTGAAAGAAACAGCACAAAAATCCATTACACTCAGAATTTCAGGTGAGGCTTAATTCTGATGAACAAATGGATGATCCTCTCCTCACCCGCCGATCGACTTCCGGGGTAGGTGGGTGTCGCCTGTGAAGAGGTTGGCTGTCGTTCGGTGGCCGGAGGATGAAGGCATGGGGTGGGGAGCTCGTAGAGGGAGAAGACACGTGTAAGAGAAGACTCCGTGAAGGAGAAGAGTCAGACAAAACTGTGAGGCTAAGACCAACGCTGGAAAACGAAAGGCATAAAAAATGAAGGCTAATAAAGTAATTTTAAGAAGTGGGTCAGGAGAGTTAGGTGTGTAATGACTCAAAACCCGAGACTGCACAGTGTTACACAGTGTCTAGGCAATCCTCAACCCGGTTACCAAACACCACCCTGAAGTCTTGTGGAGAGAGAGACTTGTCTAGATTCACGCATGGAGAGAGAGAGAGAGAGAGCCTTCACTGTAGTCTTATGTCTAGATCCGGAGTCTTATGTCGTTGGTGCTGGAATCGCCGGAATTTACTCGGAGTCTGTGTGAAAGCTGTAGGAACCCATGCATATATAATGAAATCATCATAAACTCTAAATCTGGGTGGCTCGTGTGAAGAGCAGAAGTGAGAGAGAGAGAGAGAGAGAGAAAAAAAAAAAAAAAAAAAAAACCTATGCATATGGCTTGGCATCACTAAAATTTGGGGATTCTGACCAATGTAGCTCGTCGCTGGAGATGTGGGTGGCTTGCCGTAAGCTGTCCTCGTCCTTTGTGGTCTCCGGTGGCCGGCCGTCGGTGAGGGGAGAAAGAGAGAGGGGGACATATTTGTGTAAGTATTGTGGGAAGAGAGGAAGAGAAAGATGAAAATGGGGAGGCGGCGATGAAATGGGGGAAGAGAGAGTTTTTGACCTAATTTTTTTTTTCAAAAAAAAAAAAGTCTGATGTGGCCTTGGCCACGTCAGCGTTGGTGGGGTCAGCCACGTCAGAGTTGGTGGGGTTAGCCCCGTTAGCATTGGTGGGGTCAGCCACGTCAGCGTTGGTGAATGCTGGGCTGACCCTGAGTAGCTGGATAGCGAGACTCATTTTACTCAGTTGTGACTTGTGAAGTTGGACATGTCTTAGACCACCCCTTTGTGTCTTTCAGGCATTCTAGGAACTTCTCACACTCTTAACATAATTATGTATTTGCAATATCATTATCTTCAAGTAAAGTACTTATTGTGGAAGCACAATTAATAGCATTTATCATAGCAACTCTAATGACATTGATTTTTTTTTTTTTTGGTTAGATGATTTGCATGTTGATTCTCTAGTTTTCCTTTTGGATGATCTCATTGCATGTCACATTGCTATTATTACTAAATCGAAAAACTCTTCTTAATATCTAACTTTCCTCTCTCTTCTAAAATTTTGTGTGTTTTCCCAATTAACTAAACATTGTGTTTATGATTGATGTTTTAATGTTATTCACAATTTTTTTTTTTTAAAGTACTTTGCAAGAAGGAAAAGCTACAAGAAACAAATGGGATCCTTCCCACTAACAAGGGGAGTTGACAAAAAGGGGGGAGGAAAAGGGAATGCTGTCAGAGTAAGATCTGGTTGCGGTCCAACGTCTCATAAAGTGAGCACAGAGGTTTGTACTTCTATTAACCTTCCTAGCTTCCCAATAAGAAGCAATAGGAATAGTATTTAAGGTATCAGAATTGATGAGGGAGATCCTCCAATCTTAGGAAAGTTCTAGCTACTGGAGGGCTAGGATCACCACCTCAGAATCACCTTAAAGAATGAAACGATCAAGTTGAAGAGAAAATGCTAGGGAAACCACGAGGAGGGCTGCCAAAGCTTCCCCCACATTTGGAATACATGGTGGACTAATTTGGGAGATCATACGGATACTTTGGCCATTAGGATCATGACATACAGCTGCCAGTGCGGAAAAGGAATCCCGAATGGCTGTATCAAAATTAATCTTGAACCAGTTGAGCGGAGGAGAGATCTATTTTTCCACAAGGGTTTGTGATTTTGAGTTCCAAGCCTAAAAATGCTCGAGAGTGATTTTATTAATATGAATAGACACGTTGTAGGCATCGAAGGAGAGTCCACCATGAAATGCTTTGTTTATGTAGAACCATGAGATATTATATGCCACAGAGGCAACATTTTGGAACTTATGGTGATCCACTAGAGGGATACCAAGAGAACTTCCTGGAGAGATAATAATATTAATCCAATCCACCATAAAAGAGAAATTAAAAGCTGTAGTGACCCAAAATATTTAATTAGGCATAGGACAGCTTAAGTAGAAGGTTAATTAGACTTTGGGTCACTAGGGACACCTGGATGGGCATTTTTAAAATTTTTAATTTTTGGAGCTACAATAGACGAACGCTCGTGTGGGGGACCACACACGAGCTCTCGTGTGGGGACCGAAATGAGTGCTCGTTGACTTTTTGTTGACCGCTGATTTTTACCTGCACATGCTGCAACTTTGACCCCTCTAAGCTACAATACATGAGCACTTGCCCCTATAGTACACAGAGGGCTCGTTTCTTTCCAGATATTTACCATGTTGCCCTCAGCCTCTTCCCCTATAAATAGCATTCAACCCGATTAGATTTTTCAGCTTCAAAAACCTTGGAAAAGCCCCGTTGGATTGTTTTGTGAGTGTTGTGAGGTTGTGTGAGCTTTTGGGTGAGAAAGGAGGTGTTACTTGCGTGTGAAGGTAACCTCTACTCTTTCCTTAAATTATTAGTTGATTCTTGCTTAGTAGATTATTGTAGCCTTTGATTTGTTTAGTCGTTCTTTCCGTTAGATGTAATCATGTTATTATAAGTCTTAATGTTGTTAAGGAGTTGTTAGAAGCCCTTTTTGACCTTAGGACTAGTCGGAGGAAGGCTCGTGAAAAGGTGGGTCAAAATGAGGTTCTACCTGAACCTCACTGGACGCACGCTCATCCTTAGGTCGAGTGCTCGTCCAGGGCCAATTTAGGGTTTGGCCTCCAACGACCCCTATTTTCGAGCCTAGGGTTTGTTAAGTGGACTTAGGACTAATTGGAGGTTTTTCATAGATTTGGATAGGCCGAAACCCTTGGAAGAATATTCGGAGAACCTAATCGATCCAGGTGAGTTTTAACTCACATAATACTAGCTATTTATTTTCCTGCAATTGCACGACTATTTTGTGTACCAAAATATGCATATTTACAACTCTCATGATATATACTTTGTTGTACATGAACTATAGCTTTTTGTGAAAAACATTGTACTTAACATGCTAACGAAAGTGAGACTTATAAAAGCATGCATGTAAAATACGGATAAGATAAATTGCATCGTATAACATGATACATTGGTACGTGCGGGGTAACGGCCATGGGCTTATTATACATGTTAACTTTGTGGTCAAATGTGTGTGTTGTTATATGGGCCTTTGATCCAATGGTTGTTTCGTGACTGACGCAGTTTTAACGGGCAGTCACTATAGGATGTACATCATTAGTGGTGTAGGCCACCCGAGGTTGGAGTCGGTTGTGTCACTATTGTTATGGACGGTAGCGTACATTATCTGAGGCACTGGTATTGTATTACATGTAGGGTTGGCAAAACGGGTTGCAAGTCGACCCGTAATGACCCACTACCCGTTTAGGGTAAACCCAAACATGACCCGTTTGGTCAGCCCACCAAAACCGTACACGACTATTTCACGGGTTACCCAACGCAACCCATTTAAAACAATTTTTTCTTTTTCTTGAAACTCTTTTGCTTTCTCTCTCGTCTCCGTCTCTCTGTTTGGTCTGTCTCTGAATGAAGGAGATTTCTCTTGAAAGTTTGAAACTTATTTTTGAATGAAGGAGATTTCTATGATTTTGTGGAAGAAAGATATGTTGGTGTAGGCTGTGTAGTTGTGTGGGTAATAGGCTAATAGCAGTGAGAGAGAAGATGGATGCGTCAAGAGTGAGTATGTATGTGAGGAGAAAGAAAGCGTTGCACAGTGTCTGGTGCGTGCACCACACACGCCAGCGTCTTCTTCTCTTTCCAGCAGCCACGTGGCAGCCTCTCAATGGGCCACGTCAGCCATAGATCCACTTTCAACCCGATCCAAAACTGGTTTTTAACTGGGTCATTGGGTTCTAAACCTGTCCAACCGAGTCAATTCCAAATCCATCCAAGGTATCTCCAACCCTGATCCAAAGCCGATTTCTAACCGGGTCATTGGATTCTAAATTGGTCCAACCGAGTCAATTCCTACAACTCGGTCCAAATAGTCAACCCGGTTCACTAGGTTAGACTCGGGTCATATCGTTTTCAGGTTAGACCATATTCAATGGTCCAAGGGTTTTGGCCTATGTTGGCCCAATCAAACCGACCCAATTTAAGCTAGCCTATAAGGCTCTCATCCAAGTTCAAGCCGAACATTTTGGGCTTAACTGTCTCTATCAGCCACCAGCAGCTAGCTGCCGCTAGGGGTGGGCAAAAAACCCGCCCAACCCGCCCCGCCCCGCGCGGTTTTTAGGCTTATTTTTGCAGATTCGGGTAAGATTTACCCAACCTATGCGGGGCGGGGCGGGGCGGGTTGTGGGTATATGAATTTATTTCCTGCGGGTACCCGACCCGCCCTGATCCGACCCGCATGACTATAAAAACAAAAAACCCTAACCCTAAGTTCATAACTTTCTCATTTTCAGCCGCCTCTCTTCCTCTCTCTCTGACCTTGTCTCATTTTCTTCTGCCTCTCTCCCTCTCTCCGACTCTCTTGCTCTCTCTCTCTCTCTCTCTGGTCTAGTGGTCTGCTCTCTCTCAGTCTCTCGTCTGCGTCGCCGCTCAACATCTTCAAAGACCACGAGCTACAGCGCCGCTTTCTCTTCTACAAACCACGATCCAAGTTTTTTTTTTTTTTTTAATCTCTAGACTTGTTTCATAAATGGATCGAAACAGATCTGATGTTGGGTTGTGTTTGTTCAAACGAATAATTTTTTTTTTTTCCCATTGTTTATAGGTTTTTTTTTGGGCTCTGTAACTTCTGTTGTTGGGTTGTGAGAAGAAAGAAACAAAGGAGAACGGAGAAGAAAGAAACATAGACGAAAATGGAGGAGAAGAAAGAAGCATGCACAACCCGCAAAACCCGCCCCGATCTACCTCGCCCCGCGCGGATATTGTGCATTGTCCTCGGGTGGCAGGTGGAAATTTTCAGAACCCGCAGTGTGTGGGGCGGGTGAGAAAAATGCTAATCCCCGCCCCGCCCCGTGCCCAACCCTAGCTACCGCTACCGCCCTCCGTCTACCTCCACCGGCTACCCAACTCCAACCACCACTCCGACGACTTTTCCGGAGACCCAAAAAAGAAAAAAAAAAAAAAAAAATCTCTTTATTTCCCTTTCTTTTTCCCAAACTCAAGCTTGCAGGGGGGATGTTATAATATTTTATATTATTATAGTTTATTATGTTACCTTATATGTTTTAGGGTTTAGTCTACGGATTCTTGCCCACTACTTCTTTTATCTCTATATATATAGAGCTATGTAATCATTCTCAATATATATCAACTAGACTATCAATATAGAAGAGAGTCTATTATATGCTTCCGCTCTCTCTCTTCTCTCTCTCATTCTTCCACTCCAATATATTCAACAATATATTTAACAATTTTCTTTAGCAATTTTCAACCAAAATCCTAATTTCAAATATACTCAACAGCAAATTATAAAGGCACTTGTTTTGGACACCAAATATGCCGATAAAAAAACCTAATAAACTCTCTATTTAGCAATTCAATGATAAAACCAATTACTACAAAATTCCTTCTAAGACTCAATATGATCCTATCAAATCACAAAAGTAGGTTAGATGAAATTCTTGAAATCAATTAACACACTCATAAAACGCATAGGAACTAACAAGTAATTGAAATGGCTCAAATCATAACCTTAAAATCAAATCAAATTTATGAGCATTCTATTACACAAAGTTGTCAATTACACAAAATTAAATGAACTGAATTTCATTAATAAATAAGAAGTCATTACATCCACGAAAATCAATACGTAAAAAATTAATGTCATCCATCAACCAACGTAGCTAAAGGGCTCACAATAGCTATTATGAGTCTCTTTTAGTCTTTAGCAGATTAGTTGTCGAAGAACAAAAATGTATTTTTCTCTTATGAATAGCAACATTTTTGTTATTTACTATAACACAATGTTCAAATTTTTAAATATTTTATCATTGTCTTCATCTTGTCGTTGCTCGTCTCTCTCTTTCATCTTCTACGATCTTGTGTTTCAAGTTTTCTGGAGGAGAATGAGAGTCAGCAGTTGCTAAAAACATAGGATTCCAATTAAACTTTTCATCTATTAAAAACCTTCTACTTTCTCAGCAACCAAACGAGGGACATAGAGAAAGAGAGAGTACTTTTCAGGAGAGTCAAGCAAATGAGAGAGAGAGAGAGAGAGAGAGGGTTATTGAGTTCAAACCCATCTCTCCTCTCCCAAACTCCACTCCCATCACCATTTCCACTTCTCACCAAGCCCAATTCCCCTCCAACCTACAAAACCCACATCTTCAAAATCCAACAAAAACCCATTTTTCTTTCACTATACTCATTCTCCTTGCTTATCTTCCTTGTGGATGTTGGGGCTCACCAAAACGGATGTTGAAGCCCCGAGTTGTGAAAATTGGTTGTCTTCGAGTACCCAGGCAAGGGTGCTTTTCATGGTTGGACTGAGTGGTGTGTATAATTCAGGATTGAGATCCCCTCCAATTACTCAAAATTGAAAAATCTCATGTTATGAAATCGCAACCCTTCATTTTAAATTTAATGGTCTATAAAATCATTTAAACCTTAGTAAAACAAAAGTTAGATTAAAATCAAAATTTAATGCTCAGTTATACAAAAGCAGTTGACATTTTATAAATCATTGGATTTAAAATGAAGGACTACGATTTCGTAACATGAGATTCTCCAATTTTGAGTAAATGGAGGGGATCTCAATCCGTATAAGTCATGAGTGGTTTATGACCTTTTGGTGATGGTCTTATGTCGTTTCAGGATTAGTGAAGGTAGATCCGTTTGGGTTTTGATTGGTGCCGCCCGGGGGGGAGTTCTTGTGGTGGTTGTCAACCAACGTTGGTAGCCGTTGGCCTTCCATGGCTACCGTGTTGGTGGCTATGGTGGGTTGTAGCCAATGAAGGCGGAGGGATTGGCTGCGTGGTGTGAAGAAAAACAAGACAGAATGAGAAAGGGTACGTGGCTACACTTTCCAATTATATTTTTGAAAAAAGTTGGTTCCTAAATATATGTTATTATCAAATGATTTATATTTTATATTGAGAAATGCGTCATCAACTCATGAAATAATAACATATTATTTTGAAACCAACTTTAAAAGAAAAAATTTATAAAGTCTAATATTTATCGATAATGAAAGAGAGAAATGGAAAAAATGAATAAAAAATATTAAAAAATAATATTTTAAAAAAAGTAAATAGACAGGTAGTGAAGTAGATAACATGCTCGAATTTGTGCTGAAAAGGAATAGGTAAAATTGGTCAAAAACAACTTTTTGATTATCCTAAAGGAATCATGGTACTAAAAAAACAGCTATTTGTTAGAAATGCTGTCATTTCATCCATCCATATGTCCAACCATTTACATAGCAATTAAAATAATGATAACAAAATGGCGAAACTAATAAAGTAGTAAAAGGAGTAGAACATTCACCAATGGGAGAACTACAAGTGTGGAGTAACAGTGTTGCTGGTGGAGGAGCATCGGGAATCGCGCACAGGCATCACCAGCACAGTGCCTATAAAAGGTGTGACACTGGGAGTGGAATATCATCGGTGGTGAGGTTGAAGAAGCTTCTTGGTGCTGCTCCGGAGGCCCTCTTTGTTTCATCATCGCCATCTCCGTTTCGCTTCATCAGGTTCTTACTGTAATATTTGATTGAAATATTTTGTAATATTTAATTTCGATTTTTGTTGATAATTGATGTATTTGAATTAGTGTACGAGTATTTGAGTGCGTGTAATG
This sequence comes from Corylus avellana, assembly GCF_965113065.1. NCBI lineage: Eukaryota > Viridiplantae > Streptophyta > Magnoliopsida > Fagales > Betulaceae > Corylus > Corylus avellana. The sequence continues at coordinate 27,600,037 of NC_142492.1, forward strand.
TATCGTATAGCGATTTTCTTCAAATGATGAACCATCTCGTGATTCTGTGTGGTTTTGTTTTTGATCAAATTCATGTAGTGTAATATCATTTTCTGCTGTGTTGTGAAGACAAGGATAAATTATAATGTAAGTTTTGGCATGCAGGAAGAAGAGGTTGATATCTAAGATGGCTGGTTCTGAAGTAAAGCCACTCACTGCAGATGTCGTCTCGGGGGACATGATCTTTCAACCTATACTGGAAGATGGAGTCTTCCGATTTGATTCTTCAAATGATAGAGATGCAGCATTTCCTAGTTTATCTTTCATAAACACCAAGGATAGGGACGTGCCAATCACGACTCACAAGGTGCCCGTATATACCCCAACATTTGAATGTCTTTTGGGTCAGCAGATCGTTAAAATTGAGGTCAGTTGCTGCATTGTTTTTGCTTTTTGATAAGCAATCAAAAAATTTATTTGGTGCTTCACCTTCTGAGTTTGTCCAATAGATTATAATTTATATGTTGCTGCAATTTCAAGTGTAGCATGCTTCCCACTTCCCTCCTAACTGATGTCATGGTATTTGCTTCTAATTTAGCTTCCTGCGGGTACCTCCTTCTATGGCTCTGGAGAAGTTAGTGGACAACTTGAGCGGACAGGAAAGAGAGTATGTATTTTTTTTTTTTTGATATTCCATCCATGAAAGCTTTATCCTTGTTCTCTAAATATTGAGTGGTTCCATTTCTTTTAGGTTTTTACTTGGAACACTGATGCATGGGGTTATGGTCCTGAAACTACATCTTTATACCAGTCTCATCCTTGGGTGCTAGCTATTCTTCCCAATGGAGAGGCACTGGGGGTTCTCGCTGACACAACACGACGCTGTGAGGTGCTGTGACAAATGAACCTTTCAGAAACCTTTATATTTTCACTCATTTGGTGGTTACATTTATCTTTTTCATGAGCAGATTGACCTCAGGAAAGAATCGGGAATACGATTTACTGCTCCATCCTCATATCCTGTTATTACATTTGGTCCATTTTCTTCACCCACTGCTGTCTTGATATCTTTATCTCAAGCAATTGGTAATTTCCTAAACCATTCTAGCTTTTGTTTCTTTAGTCCTTTTCTGTATCAGTTCAAATATTGTAATGTGCTCATGATGGTTAATTTTTTTTTGATAAGTACACTTCCGTTTTGCTCATGATAGTTAAATTAATTAAAAGGAACTTGAAATTTGTTGATTGAAGGGTCTTATACAATTCAATGTGCCCATGATAATCAAATATTGTAATGTGCTCATGTATCAATTCAAATATTGTAATGTGCCCATTTTCTTTGCCCCCAAATAAAATCTCTTATGATGAGCCCTAATTGACCCACTAGAACAGAGCTTTTTGAAACCAAGGGCCACGATTGATTGTGAGAGAGATAGCCGCAATTGATTTGCGAGAGAGAATTTTGATGGTGCAACTGGGATTAGAGAAACAAAGAGCGTGAGAGACATTTAGGAAATTATGGGTCACAATTGTGAGTTTCTTTTCTTAATTTTTTATTTGAAGTGGTAGCAGTACTCTTCCTATGTCGTGATTGTGCTTGAAATTTGAAATCATTTTTTAATTTCGAACTTATATTTGACCATGTCAAAATCTATATGTGTCAGACATTAAGACCTCAAGGGTTTTGGAATATTCGTTCTTTTTGGGTTATCATATTGTCAACATGAACCGTTTGACTACGAATCACTATAATCGATTTGTATTGAACATTCTTTATTCTTAAAGTTTTATCATTTTATCAGTGATTTATGCTGAATAACTTGTGGTTTCTCGTCAGGATCTGTATTTATGCCCCCGAAGTGGTCCCTGGGCTATCACCAATGTCGGTGGAGTTATGATTCAGATAAGAGAGTTCTTGAGGTAGGTACATTTCAATATCTCAAATGAATGCTACTCTCTCTCCTTCTGGCATGCATATATACATATATACTTGTGGTAATGTATGTTCAAGTGCTTCATTGTCTATTTTTTTATTTGGTGATATATGTGAATAAGGTTGACTATATAGTGACAAATATAATATGGACAATTTTTTAATTTGTTCTCTATTTCTTTGCTAAGGAGGAAGCAAAATGCTGATAGTTTTCACCCCTGCCATCCCATTATAGATGAGAGTTTAAAAATGATTCTTAATGAAATAAAATAAACAAGGCTTTATAAAGTACCTTTAGATGGACCATGTACGTATAGTAGTGTTGCCCACTTGATATTGGGCATTGAAGGAACATTTTTCTGTTCTTTTTTTTTTTTTTTTTTTTTTTTTTTTTTTTTTTAAATTCTTGTCATGTAACAAATATTCACCTGTTGTGGGAAGGAGGGAATAGTTCATTGCATTATACTTTCGGGCTGTTGACCAACAATTCTAGTTTAATCATTAGTTATCATTTTCTTTTCTTAATTATTGAACAACTTATTTTGCAGATTGCCCGAACATTCCGGGAGAAAGGTGTACCTTGTGATGTCATATGGATGGATATCGATTACATGGATGGTTTTCGTTGTTTCACATTTGACAAGGCATGTCCTCTTTGAACGATCTTTCTATATGACAATGCCATAAGTAGATAGATGCCTCCAATATTATGATAATGAAATAACATAAAATAAACACATCAACTGTTTACATCAAGTGTTCTCATACTAGGTTCTATCTTGTGTTGCATACTTCATGGATGAAGAATATTTTAATTACAGAAGATAGTTCCTTGTGAGCTTGGGGAATGAATTAGTCATGTTGTATTAGATCTTTAACTTCATTCTTGACACTGAAAATAAACGATTATGATATCTTTCAGGACCGTTTCTCAGATCCAAAATCTTTGGTAAATGATCTTCACCGTAATGGTTTCAAAGCTATCTGGATGCTTGACCCAGGGATAAAAAAAGAAGGGGGTTATTCTGTCTATGATAGTGGTTCAAAAAGTGATGTCTGGATTCAAAAAGCAGATGGAACTCCTTTTGTTGGTATGCCTTCTTTATGCACTGGTACTTAATTCTGATAGTTGGTATTTTACAATATTTCCAATTCGTCTTCAGGGGAGGTGTGGCCTGGGCCTTGTGTTTTCCCTGACTTTACGCAGTCAAAAGCTCGTTCCTGGTGGGCTGGATTAGTGAAAGATTTCATATCTAATGGTGTTGATGGTATATGGAATGATATGAATGAACCAGCTGTTTTTAAGGTAATTCAATAATTCCGTGTTAGTACTTTGCCATTTCTTACATTTTTATTTGGTCTAATTATTTTTCTTTTCAGACTGTAACAAAAACGATGCCTGAGAGCAATATCCATAGGGGAGACGATGAACTAGGAGGTTGTCAAAATCATTCTTATTACCACAACGTATTACTCTGTAACCCTAGTCTTGTGTTTTTTTCTTGTTATTTTTGTTGTTAACCCTAGTTTCTTTTTGATGAATTTTGGCTGTCAACATGTTTTTGATAATAATTTCTGAACTTAGATATATACTAGTTGAGTTCGCTTCGGTACCACCGGATCCTTTCTAGGAACTTGACTGACATAATAAATTATGAAGTTTTCTCATTTAATGTATTGCCCATTCTAGGTGTATGGCATGCTGATGGCAAGATCAACATATGAAGGCATGAAGTTAGCCAATGAAAATAAGCGTCCTTTTGTCCTCACCAGAGCTGGATTTATTGGTAGCCAAAGGTATGCTGCAACATGGACAGGAGATAACCTTTCGACCTGGGAGCATCTTCATATGAGTATCTCCATGGTACTTCAATTGGTAAGTAATTTTCGGAGTCCTGTTTGCCTGATGAAAAATTGGAGACAGGAATTTGCTTTGGTGCATTTCATTCTGTTGTAATTTATGCTTTTTCCTTTCCTTCCAACTCTCTACAAACCTTGTCTCTCATCTTGTGATTCTGTGGAGAACTTTGGGGCTGCGTATATGGTGGTATGTGCATGTGAAGTCAAAATTCATTGATGCAGCCATGGAATACGGGTGAAGTTGCTGTCGTCAGTAATTTTCAGTTTTGACATCTTAAAGCTATTCATATATGGGGCTTATGTGCAACACAGTATTGAGACTAGTCTTATATGATTTTGAAGGTCATGTCATTAGGAGTCTGTGGTAAAACAATTTTTAATTAGGGTCACCCGTTTCAAAGTTGTAGCTGTTTTTATGTGTCGGGACAGATCTGGAATTCTACAGGAAGTCCAGCATAAAACTTTACTTTTAGGGCTACTTTCTTTGTGTTTGGTCTAACAATATTAAGAGATCTTTATTGAGTTTTATTATTATTTGTAACATGTATCCCTCCCCCCATTCCGTTCACGAAATAGAAACGTAGAGGAGGTAGGATGGGCAGTTGGTCAGATCTAGTATGGATCGTAGTTGGAGTCGGCAGCTCTTCTTTTCACAATATTCAATTGAAATAAAATAAAGTGCCCAACGAAATCTCGACCATTTAATCTAAGATAAATCATTCGAATTTTCTTGATTCCCATCTAGATAATAAGTTTCATGAATTGGTCTATTTTTATAGCGTCTCTTTTTTTTTGTTGTTGTTATTATTATTATTTTGTAAAGTAAAAAGTTGTATGAAAATGCCTCATATACTTGAGAATTTGGACTTTGATTATGAGCTATTGAGTGTTTGACTTTGATACAAGAGTTCCTACTTTTTTGTTTGATAAGTAATATTGTATATACCAAAAAGTGCAGAGAGGCGCAACCCAAGTACATAGGACGTATACAAGAGAACGCCTAAGAAGAAGAAGTAAAAAGAACAAGAAAATTGGGAAAGTTAATCACCAACGGAGCTAAATAAGCAGCTGTCCAAGTGAACACGGAGAAGAAAAAAAAAGCCTTAAGCTTCTCCAAAGACCTCTCAAGATCTTCAAAACATCTCGCATTTCTCTCCCTCCACAAACACCACAAAAGGCAAAGAGGGACCATCTTCCACACCGTAGCACTCCAAGAACTACTTCTCGTCCACCAATAGGCAAACAGATCCGCCACCCTATTAGGCATCACCCAATTCAATCCAAAACGGCTGAAAATGGCATACCATAGTGCCCTGGCGACCGCATAGTGGAGAAAGAATGATCAATTGCCTCCCCATCCGATTTGCACATGCAACATCTATTGATCACGATAAGTTATCTCTTTCTAAGATTGTCCAATGTAAGGATCTTCCCTAGCACCGCTGTCCATACGAAAAAAGCCACTCTTGAAAGGGCCTTTGTCCGCCAAATACACTTCCAAGCGAAAATGAGATTCTCATTACAGGTAAGGAAAAATGGGAAAGCTACCTTGAGACTTGAACCGCCACACTACACATCATCCCAGAATCTAATATTGGAACCATCCTTTGGATCAAATTTGATATGACTAAAAAATAACCTCCATCCCTTCCTAATATTCTTCCAAAGCCCCACGCTATGCGGCCTTGACGTGTCGATGGAACACCACCCACCACCCCACTCAGAACCAAATTTTGCATCCATCACAATTCTCCACCAGGCCTCCCTCTTATTCGCATAATGCCACAGCCACTTCCCTAGCAAAGCTTTATTGAACACTCGCAGATTCTGAATCCCTAGACCACCCTCAGAGATAGGAGAACAAACCTTAGATCAGCTTACCAAATGATACTTGAACTCGTCACCTATCCCACCCCATAAAAATTCTCGTTGAAGCTTCTTTATACGACTAGCCATAGAAACAGGAATGGGAAATAGAGACAAGACATATGTCAGAAGATTGGAAAGAGTGCTCTTAATAAGGGTAACCCTACCACCCTTTGAAAGGTACATCCTTTTTCAACTGGCCAATTTGCGTTCAATTTTTTCCACAATGTCATCCCATATGGATTTAGCCTTGTAGCAAGCCCCCAAAGGAAGGCCAAGATATTTCAACAGAAGAGAATCTGTCCCGCAGCCCAGAATACCGGCCAAATCTCCCACATTGCCCACCGTGCCCACTGGAACCAAACAGATTTGGCCATATTCACCTTCAAGCCCGAAACAGCTCAAGAGGTCCTACTTTGTGCTTCCTTCTCTCTCTCCCTCTCTTTTCTTCCTCTCCTTCTTTGGTGTGCTGCTCATTCGTTACTTTCACAACAAAACCTTGATTCCCTTCCTTCTCTGCAAGCCCAAAGCATATCTCTTTTACTACACCCTCAAACCCTTCCTCTACTCTTATATACCTTGAAACCCTTTAAACCCAAAACTTTCCATGACCTTAAGCCATCAAACAGCCCTTCCAATCAGCTTTAAAGGAACCATCTTAGTTTTTTTTTCTTTGGTTGGTAAGTGTATTAAAGAAAAGCTAAAAACGAAAGCCCAAGGGGCATCTTCCAGACTGTAGAACAAGCTCAAATAGCAAAACAACTAAACCAAATACAAAAGGGCTACTCATTAAACAACATCTACAACTAACAAAATGAACAAATCCCAATGTCAAAAAAAAAAAAAAAAAAAAAAAAAAAAAGAATCAAGAGTCATCCAGGTTCTTTGTGGCCAAACCTTCTACTGATTGGTAGACACCCTTTTCACTGTATACAACTTGTTTCTAACACAATGAGTTATTTCCTGTAGAACAGAACTGGCATTTATTCGATCTGACCTAATGATGCAAGTATTTTATTCCTTCAAAATAAAACAGACTAAAAGAGTAACAAAAAAAAAAAAAAAATAATCAGAGGATTTTAGAGTCTTTCCCCTTCTGAGTATGGCATATCCATCGGATAGTCCTTCCAGCACCTACAAATACATCTGGCCGTGATTCCATGTGTGTGTGGCACAAAGAGAAACAATTACTAGAGATGATGCTGTGACTCAAAAGTTGATCCTAAATAAGCCTCTCCTGACAGCCAACCATAGAATCATAGCATGTCTAGGGATTTCCATGTGAAACCAGACAAAACTCGACCAAGCCACATGCCCTCCCCTTGCTCTAATAAGCTCTCATGCAGCCTTAACGGTGAAAGGCCATTATTGGAATCAGTCCAAAGTTTCTCGCTGCCTGTATTGGGGAATGCTTCATGGTTTAAAATATCAGGAAATTGTTTTATGTATACTGTTCCATAACTAGATTGAGTCTTTATAGTGGAAAGTAAAATGGATGAAGCTCTAAAAGTTTGCCTTAACAAAGTAGGACAATGCAACTTGGATTAGACATGGCGGCCAATGAAAATTACTCTATGGTATCATACTATAGAATTTTTCTCTGAAAGAGTATAATTGTGGCCAAATTCAGGCCGTTTGTTTGGCAATTAGAAGGAGGTGTATGCAATTATTGCCTAGGGTAGATTGTGACTCACCTTTGTGTGGGTACAATGATAGTGATACCATTGACTGCCTGTGAAACAGTTCCTTTTTTGAATGCTGACACAGCTGTGTTTATGTTTGTCTCACATGGAAAGGAGTAATGACATTCGTAGTGATGTTTGTTTCCCTTGACATTCTTGTCCAAACTTCTGAAAACATTGTCCCATTTTTCTGTGTTGTACTAGGTCTTGTTTTCTTTTTCATTTGAAAAAAAGAGTAAGAGTTGTGCTATTTCTGTTTTCATGTGTTTTCTACTTTCCTGTATAGCTTCCTTCACTTATCCTAACTTTCATTTAGATATTTTTTCTTAATTCTTCCTCGACTCTGTTTGGTTTTGGAGGTAGTGAAATGCTTTTCTTTTCCAGATTAGTTACTTTAGAGGTGTGTTCATGCTCAGTTTTTGGTGTAAGTCTGCTCTAATTTGGGTTTTAGTTTGTGTTCAGGGACTTAGTGGTCAGCCACTTTCAGGACCTGATGTTGGTGGGTTTGCTGGAAATGCAACACCAAAGCTTTTTGGAAGGTGGATGGGCGTAGGTGCTATGTTTCCTTTTTGCCGTGGACATACTGAAATTGACACCATTGACCATGAACCCTGGTCTTTCGGGGAAGAGGTTTGTCTTCCTTTAGCTATACAACAATACCATTATACTAATTTCCAACCTGTGGTATGTGTGTGAATGAACATATTAACTTATTGATCATGGAGCACTTAATTGCACCACTTGAGTTCTGATACTTATAAAGGGAGCCATATTGATACAGCATCTATAACAAAAACTGATACCTCTTGGAAGACTTGGATACTCCAATTTCATAGAAGTGACCAAAATTTTAGAATGATATTTTTAAGTTATAACACTTATGTAGTATGTCTTGGATACTCCTGCACAAGTGCCAACACATCAAAGCACCTTGAACAGAATGTTGACGTGCATTAAAAATAGGATAGGACCCGGAACATTAAATGTTCTATGTTCTATGTAAGTAATCTTATTGAAGAAAGAGAATGCTAGAGTGTTAGTACATGAGAGGTATAGAAAAACACCAAATATTCAGAATCTGTACTTCTAAAAGGGTGCCATACCCCTATCAGATATGACAAATCGTATATACTTCCTGATACATATTCAATATTCCATACAAATATAAAACCTTACCAAAAATATTTTTTTTACTTTCAAGAATTGAGAAGATAATTTTGCATTTTCTGCAATATGAAATGGTATGAATTGTCATCTCATATGAGGTGTAGTTAATAATTTGCACATGATGTATAATTGTCTTATCATGCTAATTGTTCCATACTGAATGCATAGAAATGACTCTTTGTGGTATTACTTATTTTTAAGCATTACTAATTGCCCCTGTTAAAATGCTATTTTTCTGTTCTACCCGCAATTAGTTTAGCACTTACTCCAGTTTTATTTGTTAGTGTGAAGAAGTTTGCCGCCGAGCATTGAAAAGGCGCTACCGCCTTTTACCGCATATATACACTCTTTTTTATATGGCTCATACAAAGGGCACTCCAGTGGCAACGCCTACGTTTTTCGCCGGTGGGTTTTCCTGCCGTTGAATAATCAATTCCATTTGATTGATTTCACGAATGTATTATTTTTGTTTATGGGGTTCGTAATGTTATGTTAATTTCTTTTGCAGATCCTGAAGATCCCAGCTTAAGGAAGCTTGAAAATTCTTTTCTTTTGGGTTCAGTTTTAGTATATGCAAGGTTCTCATTCTATTCCTTCACATATAAAGTACTAGGTGATTGTAGAACTTCATACGTGTTTATATATGGCTTGGTTTCCTCTGGCATTACATTTTTTTGTTGCGGATTAGGATTGAACTAATTTTTAGAACTTCTAGAATCTGTGAACCTAGTCAAGATCTTTTAAGGACAACTGCTTTCTCTACAAATCTATTACAATATCATGAATGTGTCGATAATTTTGAGTCAAGTATAGTACTTTACAAAAAACTCAATCGGTTCCCTCTCTTACTTCCCCCCCCCCCCACCCCCCCTTTTTCTCTCTCTCTCTCTTGTCTATCTAGTGGTGGCGCGTGCAAGCGCGTCCCGCTAGGGTTGTGGTCCAGTTTGTCGCCAAGCTCTCTCTCTCTCTCCTCCTCGTCATTTTGGAGTGGCCTTTGGCTACTCTTGGTCCAAATCGAGAAGTCTCTAGAGGTTTAGGTAATTTACTTCTCCGGTGTGTGAAGTCCCACTCATGCGGCCGGTTGTCATTTCCAACTCACAAAAACCATCCATTTTCTCAGGTCGGTTCACCGGAAAATTGAAGGCGTTGCAACCTTTGAGTGTGAAGGTGCGCGTCGTGTTTCAAGTGGGTTGGTGTTTTGAGGGAGTGGGTTTCTGTTTGAAGGCCCAAGCTAATCCACTTTGTCGACGATGTGAGTGACACTAGGAGGCGCGTTCGGTGTGCCTTCTCTCGGGGGATGTCACACGACGAGGCTATGGAGAGGCGATTCAATGTGGAGGCAAAATCTTTTGCCTTTTCGGTGAAGGAAGGGCAGGCGATGGTCTAGTTGGAGGGGCTTTGCCGGGTTTTTTGGTTTTGGGTGTCTAGTGTATTGTTTGGCTTGTTGTGATGGTGGAAATGGTGTTGCGATACCCTGGGGTTAAGGATTTCGTCAAATTGTACTGGGAAGGCTTGAAGGTGATCATTGTCCGGAGAGGTGGTAATAGGGCAGGCCAGTTTTTGGAATTGGGAGTTTTCCGTAGAGGGTGGCCGGAATGGGCTGATTTTGCTTCCAAAGGGGCGCGAAGGGAGGGGATGGAGCTGTGCTGCTGGTGAATTGAGCAAGGTGCTGGGTTTTTTGAAGCCATGACAGTCCTGTCTTCTGGTGTTCCTTCTCCGGCGGGGAAGAATTATGGGATGAAGGTTGGGCTTGGGGTGGATATGGGTGAGACGTCGTATGTGGCGGTGTTACGAGCGGAGGCTAGACTTCCAGCGTCAGAGGAGTTGCCGACAATGCATTTTGGTGAACCGTGGGGTAAAGACCAGCTTTTAGCTGGTAATCCATTGGGTTACAATTCTGACACCCAACATTGGTCCTTTGAGTGAGGCATTGTTGAGTGTGCAGCTGGTGTTGCAGTCGTTGGGGCAGAATTTCAGCAAGGAAAGGAGCTCTCTACTCAAGGAAAAATGACTTGCCTATTTGATGCTTCAGACGAAGGGGATGGCAAGTGTTTTGGAAAGAGGCAAATGAAATCCCTTTTTTGGGCATGGAAGGGGATACGCTTGAAGGTGAAAGAGGAGGTAATTAGGGCCTTGTGGGGTATTCTAGACGGGTTGGAGGGTGTGGGCTGTTTTCTAGGTTTTGGGCGAAATTGTATGCCCGTTTTTGTTGGGCGGTCCAAAAGGGGGAAAATTTGGGCCCTAATCTCAAGACCATGCTCAAGTCTCAGTATAATTCTAAACCCAATCTGGGCTTGGTTGTTGAGGTGAAGCCTGCGGGCTATGTTCCTTCGGGTGGGGATTTTAGCATGCCTGAGTGTTGATTCGCCGGGGAAGTCGCTGGAGGTGTTTCTAGCTACGGCGACCGCATTTGGTATGGTCCGGCATGATGGATTGTCTATGGCTTCCACATGGATTGTCAATTGTCACACTAGGCCTTCTTTGGTAAGGTCTGAGCTTCATTCGGTTGTTTAGCTCACGTCGCCGGAGGTGGTTATGTTACTGGTGACCGCATTTGAAGATCTCTACCAGGTTGGGTTTGGTCCAGTATTCTCAAGTGAAGGCGGTGGATCCTCTCTGCTCCCTTTGGGTTCCGCATGTGGTGGTTTCCTCCTCGTCGGTGGTAGCCCAGACTTGGTCGGTGGTAGCCCAGATGTCGCTAGTTGGTAGTGGGTCCATTGTTAGCTTGCCAGAGGTCATGGATGGTTGAAGGGTTTTGGTTTGATGGTTTTGCTTTGACGGTTGTCTCGGAGCGCCCAATACCACCGGCACCTAAACCCTTGAATTTTTACAACCAAAAGCTAAAGGACAGTAGATATGCGAAGATGGATGTTAATCTGATCGCTGAGGCAGTGTCAGTGACTAGTACTCCGCTTGCTGTTCCTCTAGGTTCCAGCCTGAGCTTGCTCTCTATGCTGGTTGGTGAGATCGCAGCCAAGACTTCATTGGCAATTATTCACATCCCACCTATAGTGAGAAGTTTTCCGGAAAACCCTTTGGCGAGGGGTGTTCTTCAACCTGTGCTCCTCTATTGTGGCTCAGCCTTCTCTAGCAGTGATAGATAATCCCACAGTAATGGGTGCGTTGTCGGTGCTGGTTGTAAGGGATGATGGGGACGATGAGGAGGATGGGGATTTTCACCTGACCACTCCTCTGGATTGGGTGTGGTGGGGGTTTCCTGTGAGGGGAAGGTCGATCAGACAATTGGCTCTCTTGACCGCCATTGAAGAGGATAATTCTCGGGAGGTTAAGGGTGTGTGCTCTAGTTTTTGACAGCCAATATATATATATATATATATATATATATATATATATATATATATATATATATATTAAAGATGATCTCCTTCCTTCCAACAATGTCAACCCTTTCTTTTTCAAGAGTTCATTTTTTACTGAAAAAAGTGAAGCCTTTGTATACAAACCATTACAATGAGATATTACTAGCCTTTCTATTATCAGATTGCCGTGATTCCTATGATTCTTGCATCTCGCACGTAACTTTATTCCACATTGAACATGTACTGTTGGCATTACTGAGGCAAGTAAAAATAGAAAGTGCAAATATGATGTTTAGCCCCCTTGAATTTGAATATGTAATCATAAGCCTGTATAGAATAAAGGTCTGTTTGGTGCTCTCTGATTTCATTGCATTCAAGCTATATATTGATTTGAAAAATGCAATTTGTGCTAACATCCTTGCGATCTTGATTAGCACTATGCGTGGTCAAGGCTTGGATAAATTGGACTGTGCCTTTCCTAAGGGAATTTGGCTACGCTTTGACTTTGATGATTCGCATCCGGTATCTATTACTGCACATTTTGCTTTGCTTTTTGAAATTCAATGTTTACCTATTATCAATACTTTGTATTCCTTGTTTTTTCTATTTTTTTGGACATGACAGGATTTGCCAGCTTTATATTTACAAGGTGGATCAATTATACCTTTGGGTCCTCCTCATCAGCATGTTGGTGAAGCCAATCCTTCAGATGACTTGACACTTCTTGTGGCTTTAGATCAACATGGTAAGTTTATTGCTTTCAGTATTCTTCATAATGGACTTGAATTTTTCAGTTGTTGATGCCAATAAACTTAGTGCACCAGATTCAGGTCATATTTTGAAGCATGATTGGTTGCCTGAAGTGTTTTTGGTATGGATTTTCTTCCCACCATATTTACAGTCTTGCACGGATTGTTTAAGATGCTAGGTTGGCTTTAAAAAATTGCCTCCTGCTCTAGGGACATACTGATGTAGATCATATAGCCAAGAAAATTTCATGAAGTTTGAGATGGAGAGTTCGATCGATCGAAAGGATGAGGTGCTGCATAGTACTAATTCCTGACAGCTTTGATTGCTAGTTTGATCGATCGAAGTGATGGGGTCCTTTAGTAGTAATTCTAGAGAGGTTTGATCGATAATTCGATCTTAGTTGGTTCGATCGTGAATGCAATGTGTTCATTTTTATTTTTGCGATCAATTGGAATTAAGGTTTGATCAATCGATCCTGCAATAAAGGTATTTTTGTATTTTGTTTTTTAGGATTGTGACCCTACTTCTATTTAAGCTCAATAAGGACGGTCTGACCGTCTAGACTTGGCATTTTTCAGTTTTCTCAATAAGAAACACTCAAGGAGTGATTTTTCAGTTTTCCTGCATTTCCTTGATTTTTCTTGGATTTGTGGAACAGTTGTGAGTTGTTGTGCTTGTAGCTTCAGCTTCCTACTACACCGTGCTGCATCACATCACTTTTTATTTACAGGAAAAGCTGAAGGTGTTCTCTTTGAAGATGTTGGTGATGGATATGAATTCACTAGAGGTGAATATCTGTTGACACACTATGTTGCTGAACTTCATTCATCAGTTGTTACTGTTAGAGTTTCCAAAACTGAAGGATTATGGAAGAGGCCAAAGCGTCGTCTGCATGTGCAGTTATTGCTTGGTGGAGGCGCAATGGTATGTCATAATTTTTTGAGGGACAATTATTACTTATCAAAAAAAAAAAAAAAAAAAATTGAGGGACAATGCTGAAGAGTTTAAGACATGCATATTGTAGTAAATTAAGATCCTTTGTACTCTGTTTTCAAAATTTTCATTTGAAATTTGGGTACCTCTAACAGCTTGATATGTGGGGCGTGGATGGAGAAGTTCTGCAAATTATGATGCCTTCAGAAGAGGAAGTAAATAAGTTGGTTTCTACCACTGAAAAGCATTACAGGACTAGTTTGGGTAATACAGCTTATTCAAGGCTCTGTGCTAGCTCAACCTTTTTTTTTTTCCTGGTTACGTTTACATATTAATCTGGCTATATTCTAATTTGTTTTGACCGCAATGTCTTTACTGAAACCTTCTGCATAGGTTATTTGATTTTATTTTTATTTAGTAGCTTATTCATCTTTCTCCCGATGCATTTCTTTCTGCATTATGATTTCTTATGTCTTTATGCTTTTCTTTTCTCCATAAACTTGATATGTTGGACAATATTGATAATTAAAAATAAGTTTTATCGAATGCTATTTGTTAATATTTAGATTATCATGCTTTTTGCTGATGAAGTTGTTAACTGCAGAAAGTGCTAAGCAAATTCCAGATGTGGAAGAGGTTTCTGGACAAAAGGGAGTAGAACTTTCAAGGACTCCTATTGAACTGAAAAGTGGTGATTGGATTCTGAAAGTAGTTCCTTGGATTGGGGGTAGAATTATTTCCATGATGCACCTTCCTTCGGGTAATATATTTGAATGGAATTATTTCCACAAGCTTTTTATGATGCACCTTCCTTTGTGAAAATATTTGAGAATGGAAGTTCTGCTTATATGATCGATTGTTTTAATGTCACTGCTGAGATGGCTGTGCCTTGAGCTGACATAATAACTAATGTTTGTATTGAGAAATATGGTAGATGTCTTTTAAAGGATTTATATGTTTTGGAGGTATAACATAGATCACAATGCATCAGAGGAATAGATTTGGGGTAGGAATTCAGTATGGCGGCCTTAATCTGAATTTGTGGTTTGGTTGCAATCCAGTAATCTGACTTCGTCTTTTGGGTGCAATCCATAATTTGGAAAGAGATGTTTATATCAAGATACTTGCAGAAAAAGAGGAAATTGATAATGTCATTATTGTCACTATCTCCTTCACGGTAGTCACTGTTGCAACTACCCTGTCTCAAACCGAGAGACCTCCACCTGTCACCATTTTCAACCCGTTTCCCTCAGTTGCTCCTCTTACTAGCCGTTTCAATTAAAATTATTACATATTTATCTGATTGCTTGGCACTATCAATGCGCTGTTAGTCTCTTGGTATTTTCAAATTGGTGTTATCCTACCCTAGCTCCCAAAATGTTCTCTCGTCAACTAGGCTTAACTGATTTTTTGAGGAAAGAAATTTTCTCGTCCTTTCCTGCATTTATTTGTGGTGAGGTGCCACTATATAATCCTTATGCCTATAAAGTCAGTTTGTTTAATTAATTCTTATATTTCCAAAAGGGTTGTGCGGCGGTTATTTCATTAATTAAAAGGTCCGAAGACTTGGGGAAAGCAATAGATTACAAAAGATAGGACAACTACTAGCTACAGGGGCACTTTAGTCACAAGGACTAAGCATATTAGTCTCTCCCCAATCAGTCGGCTATTAGCCCTAGCCCTAACCTTCTTTAGTAGCGCCCTTGCTTCCCGTGCCCTCTTCCTGTCCAGATGGACTAGGCTTCTCCTCGATATCGAGGTGGGAGAGGTTTTTCCTCCCCCTTGTCTTGATGAAGGCACCCCTCTGCAATCCGAGCCAGCAATTGGACTATTATCTGAGCCTCTCCTTGTCTAAGGTGCTATGTGTTTAGTCCACACAAAGGTGGCCAATGCCTAACCGCAGACACACTCCTTTAGGGCTGGTATTTCCTTTCCTCCATCTTTGGAACGTCCTTGGGTGACATCTTTTGCAAAAAAAATGTTTCATTAGACATTCCCTATCTCCTTGCAGGCAAATCCTAGTTCCTTCCTGTTCTATACCTCATTGGATCATAACTTATGCTCTGGCGTCATTTCCTATACTCTAATCCTATAGACACAACCTCATAGGGGTCCTTATAGCCGATTGCTTTGATACCAACTTGTAGCGCCCTGACCAATTTAGGTTGATTGAACGCTTGCATATTCCAAGTGACATTACTACTTTACCTCAATAGTGCACCAGAAAAATAGCTTATCTTATTTTTTTTTTCTTCCTTTTGAAACCACAAGTTCACTTTTATGTAAAACCGATTCATGGCTTTCATGAATCTTGCTTTAGTGAAATCATCAGTGAAAAATATTTAAATCAGGGAGATCTTTCTTTCATAATAGATTTCAATCTATCATTGATCTTTGCATTTTCTTTTGTAGAATCATATTAACATAACCATTTACATATTTATGTTAACATAGTTGTTATCGGATAATAATGAGAAACAATATTTAAATTAAGACATGCAATATATATCATCATAATGACATATACAAAATTTTATGTTTTTTAATTCATAAAAAAAAAAGACATAAAAAATCAAAATGATCATTTCAGTTTTATTATGCGCTGCTTGTACCGTCCCTTTCAACACTGGGTCGTTATGTGTTTAAACCCACTTAACACTGTGTTTGTTAAGTGTACTCCCTCAGTTAATGCTGGGTTGCCAATCGTGCTCCTCCTTCTAGCACTGGGTTTGTGAAGCATACTCTCCCTCCTAGCACTGGGTTGTTAAGCTTACTCCCTCGCTTAACGCTGTGTTTGCTAGTTGTATTCCCCCTTCTAGCCCTGGGGTTATTGAGCGTTTCACCCCCACTCAACACTAGATCGTGAGAGAACAATTTTTTCACACAAAATTTTATTCTTGATAAAACCTTACTTTACATTTTATTTCTCAGAAAATGTTATTCTTTAACACTAGTCTCTCCATTTCTCATAACCCTTTTAGTCGTTTGAAATCCTTCTCTTTCAAATTCTTTTCTTGTAAACACGCTTGTAAAACACAATGAAACGTAAGATATTGCTGATTAACATATTCTAAATAGGTAGGGCTCATAATCATGAGTAAATCATGTCAATGTGAAAACATATTTATGAAGTGGTCATAAGTGTTCTACTTACAACTTTCGCTATTCCTTTCCTTTGCCCAAGCGTTTATGCTTGTATCGTGTGCTTGTCTGCATTATGTTATAATCACTAATTAGACATCATCCCTTTTGGTATCTCCAAAACTTTCTTCAAAATCCTTTCTCCCTGAAAGGCCTTTACTTTTCAGCTATGGATAGTCCCAGTTGAATGGACTGCACCCGCAGCTGCGAGTGGGGCTTTCTAATCCTCAGTTTTGTTCTCCCGAAGCTCTTGGATATTGCCTCGTTCGAATGTCATCAACACCATTCCAATGACAATGTGCAGAAACTGCACCCCAACGTGAAAAAATCCCTTACAACCAATTTTTATCATTCTAAAATCTCCTTTCATACCATACAATCTTTAACAACTCCACATGCATCTAAAACTCCATCATTATTACGGTAAAAATCCTTAGTTTTTCACGAGAACCCTTGTTTTCGCTATTTTTCTTCCAACAACACCATCAAGCTTCCATTTAACCAACACAACTACTTCCTAATGCCCTCCATGCATTATATAAACATCTATAAACCTAACGGAATTGAAATGAGAGCAAAGAGAGGAATTATACCTTTACCTTTCCTCCAAGCTCTTTCTTTCTCTCTCTCTCTCTCTCTCTCTCTCTCTTTTCTCACTTTCTCTGCACTCAAAACACTTAAATTATGACTAAAACTCTCCTCACTTGAGTTGCTGGAATGACTGAAAGGAAATGCAAGTTTTTCCTTCAACTTCCATCTCTTTAAACATGCAATTTTCCTGGTACTGTACACTGGCGGTTGAACGGGATGTTCCTCTGTTTGAGCGTCGCTAAGTCAGCTTCATTAAATATGTGTTGTGTCAGCGCCACATCACACCATACAATTTTTGACATGTAGAGATGCTTCCCCGTTTGAACACGAACTTGCACTTGCACTTGCATTAAAACACGTGTCCCATTAGTCGTTTCGACACATGATGAAATCAAGATTGTTGATCTACGTGGAGATGCTCCTCCATTCAGACTTGATCACTCAGATTTGATCTTGGCCATTCGTTTAACCGCGCTCGCATCTAGCTGCCATGTGGCATCATTGCCATTTGATTGGGATCACCCTCCTATCGAATGAGGCAAATTTTCTAAGTTTCGAGCCTAAGTTCTAATTTCAACTAATTGGACACCTTTAGATCTAACAATGCTTCATTCCAAAATGACCGGGACATATATTTTATTATTATTTGTATCCTTTAATTTTCTTGGGTGTTACACTAAGTGTCCCAAATTGGTTAAGTGCAATTTTAACTTTGTGTATATAAGCTCTTAGGCACCCTCTTCTTGCAAGCTGGTTTTCAAAGGTGAGTTCTACCTAAGGCTTATATCATTTGGTATCAAAGTCACCACCACGTCGAGTGTGGAATCAAACATAGCTCGTCGAATGTGGGATCAAATGGGTTGCGGCTTTGTGGCTGAGTCTCAGAGAGAGCGATCTATAGGCTAGATCAAAATGTCTTGGTATTATGTATGGGCATAATGTTAAAGTATTAAATACTGATAGGTGAGTGGAGCCACCAAAAGAGAAAAAGGCTACCATCGGATTAATGTCAATAGAGTGGGTCGTCATGGACGTCGGCTGTGGAGTGTGAAGGTATGTTACGATCCTAGTCATTTTCTCTTTTGGTGGCTTCACTCACTTATTGGCATTCAATGATTGAAATCTATGCCCATAGATAATCCCAAGACATTTTAATTCAGCCTATAAGTTGTTCTTGTGACTTGGTCACAAAGATGTAACTCATTTGATCCCATATCTGAGAAGCTGCATCCGATTCCATACTCGACATAGTGTTGACTCTAATATCAAATAATTCAAACCTTAGATATAACTCACTCTTGAAACTCGGTTTGGTAAGGGAGAAGGTGCCTAAGAGTTTATATATATATGCTTAAGATTGGCTTTAGGTGAGTTTTACCTAAGGTTTGTATCAAATAGTCCATTTTATTTTTACTTTTTCCAAATAGCAATTTTGTAAGATTGTAATTGGTTTATATGAAACGTCAATCATGGTCTCCACAACTCAACCTGTGTTTGCACTTTCAATTGATTAAAGTAGCTTATTAAGTGGAGAGAACAATATCCATCAAATTGTTCATGTCAGATACTGCAATCATGATTCCTAGAGCACCCCGAATGAACTTCTTTATAAGAATGTAATCTGCATCATCTGCTCTTTATGGTCAATGCTTTGTTTTACCATGTAATGATGGATGCAGGAACGCAGTGGCTCCACAGCAGGGTTGATATCAATGGGTATGAAGAATATAGTGGCACTGAGTACCGATCTGCTGGATGTTCTGAGGAATACAATGTCATTGAGTGAGTTGCTGAATTACTTGTCAGTGCCAATCTTTATTGGAGAAGTATAGTTTTGACATAACATATAGAATCTGATAAATACATCCTTACATTAACTTATCAAACATTTTGTCAAGGGGCTGATCTAATCAGCTGTTTTTCCAACATCTAATCACAGCTGATTAGATCACCCACTTTCGCTTTTATCTAGCCCATCAAGCTCAGATCCGTGATCTTTTTCTAGATCTAGATGTTCTTCTCATAGATCTAGGATCTGTTGCTTTGATATGACTTGACGTAGTGAAGTTTAGATATGGCTGTGGTTCAGGAAGGTGTCACCTTTCTGGCTAACTGAAATTAACGAGGCGTTAAGAAGAATTTCCAGAAATAACACAAGTGGTTATAGGAAGATAGGCGATGTTTTTGAATTTGGAACTATAGATAATAAATCTATAAATCTCTAGTTTTAGGGTAACCCCCACAACACCCACCACCACCCCCCCCCCCCCCCCCCCCCACCAGGCTTCTTTTCCTTTTGAAATCCATGGACAGGTTATACCATCAAGGGGAAGAAATTATTGTTTTCAGAAGGGCTCAAACCCTCTACTGTGGGTCTTTCCAAGCTGGTATTCTGAAAGATACTCTTTTATGTATTTAGTGGGTGAAATAGACAATTTGGTTACTGGGCAGTGTGGTTTCTAACGAGTGTGTTATGCATGAGAATCTGGACTATTCTAGAGAACATGTGAAGAGAGTTGTGTTAGTCAAGGGCAATTATGTATTTCAAGTTAAGCAATAATATACATAAAGAGGTTCCACTCACTCTGGTGATTCTCATTCTTCTGCTTTTAAGACCAACAGTCTTACATGGTATTGAAGTTAATGGGTTGGATGGATAGCTGCACTGTAGTGTAACCTTTTCTTGCGGTTTCATGTCCATACTTCTTTTTTTAGAGAGTCACCATCATTTGCTAAGCTGGTTTACTGCTCTGTTTAAGCATAAACGGAATTCAGAAATTTTTGAAATTCCAAGTTTTTGTACATTGAAATTTTCAAGACTAATAAACTTGTTATGGCTGCCTCAAAGGGAGGAATGGCAGTAATAGCATTATTGCGACAGTTCTTTCTTATATTTTCTTTTGCGCTCCTTGGGTACTTGTACAAATTTTATTCTATTGAGTTCTTTTTCCTTGTAGGCGTAGTCTTGAGCATGCTGCAGGAGAGGAAGAATCAATTATGTTAGAAGGTGATATTGGTGGTGCGTTGGTTCTTCAAAGGAAAATATATATTCCAAATGATCATCCCGAGTATTTCCAAATTGACTCTAGCATTATTGCCCACAAAGTTGGTGCTGGTTCTGGTGGCTTTTCAAGGTTTGGTCCTACAACTACTCTCTCTCTCTCCCCAACTCTTTTCTCCTTTTTGCCTATTAAGAAGGATGGTAGCTTTTCTATTACTATACCAATTGCAATTGTGAATATGCATATATTGTCCTGTCTTGAACATACTTTAGGCAGTGAGTTCCAACTCAACAGTTATAGCTCGTGACACGTCTCGTTCGAATGTTGACCTGTCTCATTTGAATGAGATTCATTTTTTAGCCATTAAGGAAGTTTTCAGTGCGTGACATATGGCATCTGATGCGGCATTTGACCTAACATGTGGCAGAAATTTAAAGCAAAAAATGTAAAAAATTTGAAGGTAAAAATTATTTTTGGGGTGTATAGTTCATAAAAATACCTAAAATTTTGAAGAAATTTTCAAAATTTTGTGACTTTTTTGAAATTTGGAATGCCTCGAACCCGGCCTCAAACCCCTCCAAGGCTAGGGGTGGTTCCGTCCTTATTGTGGCCACACAGCTATGATTGGTGCGGTCATTTTCAGGCCCAAAATCAATTGTTTTTACCTCCAAATCCTTATTCTAAGTTATTTTCCGCCACTTTTTTCTTGGAAATATTCATTTTATTTGGCTGGCCAGGGTTCTCTTTTCCCTATTCGTGGTTATATCTCCCTTCCTCCTGGATTTTCTTTCCCCTTAAATCTTAAGTTTCTACTTACTATATACAGCACAACGTCAATATTCACTATTTTATGTCATTATCTCCAAATTTCTATTTGCCTTCAGCTTCTATTTTTCCTGGGTATTATAGTTGGACATGGAGCATCCTCTTTGGAAGATCTAGAGTAGAACATGACAAACCAAGAAATATTTTTGGTATTACAATAAGTATGAAAGTTAATTAAGTCATTAGTTTTTATATCATTTTGAATTTGGTTTTTTCAGAGTCAGGAGGTTTAAATTTCGTAAGTTCTTTCTATAGACCATAGCTATTTTATAAATCGGCATGTGTTATTTAGTTTATGGGCTTTTATGTTTGAATCTAATTTAATGAGGAGCTTGTTTACTGCTGAACTTAGCAATCTAGTCCTATTCGGACCTAGCTTTTTCTCACCTCTTTTATGACCCCACATCAAGCCCTTTCCTTTACCCTTCGAAAACCCTAAAAGCATGCATATATTTCCTAGCCTTTAGACACCAATTTATGCAAGAAACAAACGTTAGAATACCTAATTCTGCTGCTGTTCTGAAATTCACGGCCTTTATTCTATTGTTCAGCACTTTTCACCCCCTTCAAATCCAATCTTTTTCAATCCATATTCAAAGCGCAAGCCCTAATCGCCTCCTTATACAATTCTAAGCCCTTAATCCACTAATTTTCCATTTGCTAAGTCAGCAAAGTACTCGTAGACAGATTCGTTGTCCATGATCCACTCTTTTCTACAATTATTAATGCTCTTCGGAAACTCTCTCATTTCAAGACACTTGAACTAGTAAAAGGAGGTTGCCCATGATTGAACCTTTTATGCAAAGTGAAGCTGATGCGAGACAAACAATAAACACAAAACTCACTGTGAAAATAGAGAAAGTAGGGGCAAGAAGCTAAAGAAGAGAGAGAAAGAAGAGAAGGAAGAAGATAGAAAGAGAGAAGCCTGGGAAAGAGAGAGAAGAGAGAGCTAGGGGAGAGGAAGAGAGAGAAGAGAATCAATTTCTCATAATTTTATTTCATTAGAGTTTGTCTTCATTGGAGTACAAGCGACTTAAATAGGCTAACACTAAACCCTAGGGCAACGCCCATTTATTGACTTGCCTAACATAATCTAGGGCAACACCCATTATTGAACTACCCAAAATAATCTAGGGCAATCACCTATTTATTTAATTACCAAAAACAACACCATTGTCTCTTAAAAATTAAATAAAATATAAAATTAAATATTAACAAGGGTGCTTCGCCTTTTGCATCATACTAACTTTATTTCATATACTGTCATTCTAACTTTGACTTTGCTTCTGCTTTTTAACTTTATTTCCCTCTTTGAAATTCTTGCATAATTTTTTGCTATGCTTTTTGTCCTGTAGACTTGTTTGCTTGAGAGTACACCCTACATTCAGACTCTTGCACCCCACAGAATCGTTTGTGTCATTCACTTCCATTGATGGGTCAAAGCATGAAGTGTGGCCAGAATCTGGGGAGCAGGTTTATGAAGGGAATCTACTGCCTAATGGTAAACTTTTTATTTTCACTTCTTTAGAATCTTCATTGCCATCATAGTCAAAGCTATTTTAACAAAGAAGAATATGAAAACCATCAAAAGTGCGGGTCTTTACCCTTTATGTCACTCAGCATGAAAAGGGTTTTGAAAGTATTTGCTAATGCTTACCATGGTAGGAACTTGTTACTCGGTTAATGAAACTGTGTGGCAATTCCTAGTAGAAGTTGGACATGCTGTTCATTTCTGCGTGTTATGATCTGTGTGACTGTGTCCCAAATCTAATCCAAGATCCCCCCAAGCCAAAAAAAAAAAAAAAAAAATCAATCCAAGATTGCAGCAGATGAGCTGGAATGAATGTGATCCACTCAACAATAGAAAGGAAACTGGTGTTAGCATGACCAGGAAATAAAGTAAGCATGGACTACATATTCATTGAATATGCCATAACCATACTGTGTATTGTAGATCTCCTATATAAATGGTCTTTACACATTTTAAGGCATGACCAACTCAATATATATAGTTAATAGCTGATGTTATTATCATTTGGCTTTGTATTAAGGGCCAGTATGGCAAGGCAGTAACTTTTCAAAATATGAGAAGCCATACCTTCTTGGAAAAGCTACCCTGGGTTGCTTCTCAAAAACCACCCGAAAAGCTGAAACTACCTCACAAAAATGGCAAACAGCTAAAGCACCATTTAGGTTGTAACACCCCGCCTTAAATGATATGATATTGCTTGCTTCGGACCAAGCCCAGACGGTTTTATTATTGAATTTACTCTAAAAGGCTTAATACCATTTAGAGAGAGCATGCTCTATATAAGCACATTCTCTTTATCACATCTAGGCGATGTGGGACATTACAATCACCTCCTCTTAGGACCCAACGTCCTCGCTAACGACCCTCATTGGCTTGTGCACGTTTCGCCCATCTCAGGCTGGGCTTCGGCTTTGATACCATATATAACACTCCGTCCTAAATGATATGATATTATCCACTTTGGGTCAAGCCCGCACGGTTTTATTATTGGGTTTACCCCAAAAGACCTCATGTAAGCACATTCCCTTTCTCACACCCAGGCGATGTGGGACGCCGCATAGATACCAGCCGGAGTATAGGTTAGCCTACAAAAGCTGAAGCACTCCTCAAGAAACCACAAAAATCCCCAACCAGGCCTAAGTTATTCACTATTTAATTTAACTTAGCTTGTAGGAATTATTCTTACAAAGGTGATGTTGGAACCTTTTAAAACTTTAACATGCATTTGCCTATCTCGTTGATCAAGTTGGTTTTCATTGCGGTTCTTATTTCAGGTGAATGGGTGCTCACTGATAAATGTGTCGGCTTGGGCCTTGTCAATCGATTTAATGTTAATGAGGTTTTCAAGTGCCTCATCCATTGGGGAACAGGGACAGTTAATTTGGAGTTGTGGTCGGAAAATAGACCTGTTTCAAAGCAATCACCTCTCCGGATCTCCCACGTGTACGAGGTGATCGAAATCCCTTAGTTTGTAATCAGGATATGTAGATTAGAGATTCTAAGCTGGTATGTCTCTTAATAAGCTTGAAACTTAACTTGCATCCCCTGAAGAATGTATCTTCTATTATAACTACCCTTTTAGCATTGTTTTTTTTCCACTTCACACCTGATATCCTTCTATATCTGAAGAGCTATAGATATACTTCTATTCTATACCTTGAGGAGCTGAAGGAAAGTCAAAATGGTGGTTTTTTTTTTTTTTTTTTTTTTTTTTTTTTTTGTAAATTTGAAATAAACAACTGTTATTGAAACAGGAACCAAACAGGCCCTTAGTGTTCTTATGCAACTACTAGTAAAGCTAGTGAAAAGAAAGTCAACAAGCAATTTTGTTCATTTTATTCGTTTAAGCATTGTTGGCCTCTAAAATTCAACTATAACGATGAGTTTTTGGTTCCTAAGCTTCTTTGGTGTTTATTTGGTGGCTCTGTCCTCTCTCCTTTTTTTTTTTAATAGAGGTGGCTCTCTCCTTGATAACCTTTCTCTTTCTCCTAGAAAGTCTGTCCTCTTCCCTTTTTCCCCGGCTCTCCAGGAAGGACGGAAGGAGCTTCTCTTTTCCTCTTCAACACTTTGTCTCTGGCGTCCTTATAACACACTGCATAACAAAATAATTAATATCCCCCTCTCCCGCTTTGATTAGGAAAAAATAATAATAATAAGAATAAAATAATAATTAAAAGAAGAAAGAAAAAGAGGGGTAACCGATTGAAGGGGGAGCTTAGTTTGGTTGAGTTAGTTTAGTTAGAAATTAATGGAGTTTGGTGGGGCGAATTAAATTAGAAGTTTAGATGAAAATATAAACAACAATTTACTCTAAATAAATATCGTTGAGCATTTATCCCTCGCTCATCACTGGATTAGAATTAATACGTGTTTAACCCTCGCTCAACCATTGGCTAGAATTAATAAGGTTTAACCCTTCCTCATCACTAGATCAAAATTGATTAGGATTTTAAAAATCATGAGGGTGCTGCTACTTATCTCCATCAACTAAGAAGCTTTATTTACTCATTTTACTTATGCCAACATGTTTCTGTCCACAAATTGTGCACCGAAAGCTAAGGACATGAACAAATAGCCATACTTCTTTAGTGTATCCCCTATCCTGTCAGGTTTATATTAGGAATGAAACTAGTTGTTAATAGGTTTTTTACAAGCTTTTGAATCCATTCTGGATGTGCAAAACGTTTGTCATCACACTGAAAGTGGTAAAGAGATGAACCATAAGCTTAGTTGGGAAATATTAAGCAGTTACAAACTACTCCAGTCACGCATTGTTGCTCCCAACAACCTCAAGGGGTTGGCTCAAGTGATAAGGACCTTGGTCTTGATGGCATTCCATCAGGTCTAAGGTTCAAATTCGAATCCCCTTGAGTGCAAACAATTTCATGGGGCCAACTTGCCGGCGAAACCGGAGTATTACCTGATGTGTGTGGAGGGGGTGCTTTACACAGGTCCGAGGTTTATCCGACATGGGTGGGTACACGAAGTGGTTCTACCTTGAAAGGATTCATCGTCAAAAAAACAATAATAATAAAATAAAAAATTATAAAAAAAAAAAAAAAAAAAACACCCTATTCTAATAACAAAGTTTCTTAACGGACCTTAACATACAATATAAGGCAGGCTTCTATTGGGATACACTTTTTAGGGTAATAACAAAGTTTCTTAACGGACTTCAACATACAATATAAGGCAGGCTCCAATAGGGACACACTTTTCAGGGTCTTGTCTCCTTCCAAATCGTACAAGGACTTGCACTGACCTCTCCTTCCCACACATATACAGTTTATCAGATTTTGAAATCTTTCTAATGACAACCCTCAAAAGAATGAGGTACATAGCTAACAGCTACTGCTTAAATTTTGAAATTCAAGTGTTAAAAACAAATTGTATAATCTGCATTAGACAATATAACCTATTGGAAACCAGGAAAGCTGGACAAAATCCACACCACATTGACCAATTAAATTTTAGTCCCACCGGCATCCTTGCTTGTGAAATATTCCAATTTCTTTGAGTACATATAAAATGACTGTGAGTAAGGTGAGGAAATTATGTGTCTGTAGGTATTAGACTTTCAATGCCTATCACAACTTTGCAATCCACTTTGGGCGATAGTTCTTGCTGAGTCATGCTAGTCATGGGAAGAAGATCATGAGATCATGAACAAAAATAGTTATTGAAAAGAGTCAAAGAGTTGATGATGAAATTTAACCACGTGTTTTATTAATTATTTTGGGCCATGAAAAAATTGAAGAATTCATGTGCCTAACTCATCTCATAAAATCGGTTCAATAAGAGAGAGTTGCCCACAAGCAATGTGAGATTATTCCTCAACATCCCCCCTCACGTGCAAGCCAATATTTTTCTTGGTCCTTGTCACATGGTAAGTAGTGTGGGCCCTATTTATCCTTGTGGCAGGTTATGATACCATGAGGAAAAATTTATAGGCTTAACGCATCTCATAAAATTGGTTCAAATGGAAAGAGTTGCTCATTCCTTATAAATATGCTTAAGGTCTTGTCCACAGACAATGTGTGATTATTCCTCAACAAAAATAACTTGAATGGACATTTCTAAGGTATACAATAGCCAGGAAATTCAAATATATGGGTCCTGTTAGGTGTACCATATATCTAGTCATGAAGTTATTAGGAAAACTGGCCAAGCTATGCATTGACAACTTCCAAGCTGCAGCAGTTGAACCTGCAAGTATAAAATGGCAAAAATTAATGTCAAATCCTAAATTGTCAGTTGAATGGTGCAAGCATGTAAGACAATGACCAAAAAGTCAGATAAGCACTACAAAGAAGATAATTCATGTCCCAAAGAAGCCTAGCTCTATGTCATTTTTTTTTTAATTTTTAATTTTTTTCTTTCATGGGCCACAATCATTTTCAACCATCCACAATCATTTTCAAACTCAAGATATCCAAACCATGGAAGACAAGTGATTGTGTCAACCCCAAATTGCCTTGGCTAGGTTAAATGTGGAATGTAACTGGAGGACAGTCCAAGAAGACTCTAATTAAAGATTAAAAAAGAAGAAGACCAAAGCCTAAAATCCAAACTAAAACAGAAGAATAAAATATAAATGAAATAAGTGGCGAAAGCAATTGTATGCTAAAGAACGTACTAACCAACACATAATCCAAACTATATCCCTACCCTTAGAACCATATTTGTGTAAACCTAAGCCCTTTAATTACATCTGAATTTGATCATTTTCTTTTGATAATTTGTAGAAGCTTGTTCATCCTGTCCTCGAAAATCAGACTTCGAAAAGATCTAGTCGATTTTCTTAAAGAAAAAATGGTAAACAATTACAATGAAAACTTAGAAGGACAATAAAATCAAAATATTAACAATAAAACACAAAGAAAATAAGGGGAAATAACTAATGGTAAGAGGATTTTGAAAGTACCGTATGCTTAGAAACTTTATGATGGCACGGTTGCAATCTGCACAAGGACTCATACATACTCTATATACATGGAGAGTGGCACAGACTATTTCGTTTATTTCTACTTTTTTTGAGTTTTTAGATTTATATTCTTCTTTCTCTATGAGTTAGAGGTTCTTTTGTATACTTGGATTGCCCTTTGCGCTTTGAATAAATATACATTATTGAGGAATGCTAGGCTTATAAACACATTTTACAAAAAAACCTTTTATAAATTGATGTGGTACAACATGATTGGATATGAGATAAATTCAAATTTTGAGAAATCCAATTATATTGTGCCACATCAGTTTGTAAAAGTTTTTTTGTAAAATGTGTTTGTAAGCCTAACATTTTCCTACATTATTTATCAAAAAAAAAAGGGGGGGGAAATATAAAAAAGCCCCCCAAACTACCAGCCGTTTTCGATTCAGCACCCTAATGTTCCCAAAGTGATAAAGTAGCCCCCTACCCCCCAAACTACCAAACTATTGCATTTTGGCCACTCCGTTAGTCAAAACCGTCAGTTTGGACGGAAACTGCAAAATGACGCCGTTTTGTTAGGGGTAAGTTACTACAATGCCCTTTTATGAAAACAAAGTTTTTTGGGAAAAATATAAAAAAGCCCCCCAAACTACCAGTTGTTTTCATTTTAACCCCCTAATGTTCAGAAAGTGATAAAGTAGCCCCCCAACAAAATGACGTCGTTTTGCAGTTTCCGTCCAAACTGACGGTTTTGACTAACGGAGTAGCCAAAATGTAATAGTTTGATAGTTTGGGGGGCTACTTTATCACTTTTGAAACATTAGGAGGCTAAATTGAAAACGGCTAGTAGTTTGGGGGGCTTTTTTATATTTTTCCCTTAAAAAAATGATTGGGTCCCATTTTACAGACACTTTTCCACCATTTTGGAGACGACACTGCATATGTCAATTTTGATATTTATAAGGACAAAGTTTTCCTCCAAATTGGGTTGGAGGAATTTCTTTCAACCTAGTCTATAAAAGTGACATGTGTTCCTTAACGTGTGAGATACACATTTTTTTTAATAGCGGAGACAAAGTAGAAATAAATTTTATTAAAAACTCATGTGCATCTCACATGTTATTAAAAAAATGGACACGTGTCACTTTTATAGATTAGGTTGAAAGAAATTTCTACAACTCAGTTTGGAGGAAAACTTTGTCCTATTTATAAAGGGAATCACAACTCAAGGCATGCCTCTTAAATCTCTCAAGTTGTCAGAAATTGAAGAAATTCGTGGGCCTAATTCATCTCATAAAACCGGTTCAATAAGAGAGGGTTGTCAATTCCTTATAAAAATGCACAAGATCTTGTCCAGAGGCAATGTGAGATTATTCCTTAACACTCCCCCTCACGTGCAGGCCAGTATTTTTCCTGGTCATTGTCATGGGGTAAGTAGTGTGGGCCCCATTGGTCCTGTGGTAGGCTCTGATATCAGGAAGAAATTCATGGGATTAACTCATCTCATAAAACTGGTTCAATAAGAGAGGGTTGCCAATTTCTTATAAAAATGCCTAAGATCTTGTCCATAGGTAATGTGAGATTATTCCATAACAGAAATATGATGTGTTCCTATGGATTTGTCTAATTTAGACAATTCTCTAGCCAAGATTGCATATGTATGGGAGTTGAGAATGCAATTTCTAGATTCCATAATGTGAAGAAGCATCGGACATAGATCTAATTGCCCTTCCTTCAGTAACCCATCCATCAATACTGTCCAAACAATCTCGTCGTTGTTCCATTCTTTCTGAAGCATGCTCTCAAACAAAGTTTGAGCTTCTCCCAACTGACTAGCCCTGCAGAGAGCACAAATAAGTGCTTTGTAGATTGATAAATGGAGCTCAAAGCCTCTAATTACCATCAAATTGAATATATTCAAAGCATAGTCCATTACTAAGTTCTTGTAATGAGCAACTAATATCGAGTTATAGATATCTTGATTAGGACACAAGCCTTATCTCCTCATGTTCTCAATCAATTGTTCTGCCTCCCATGATTTGCCGTTTCTACACAAGCCTCTCACTAGAGTAGTGTAGGTATCAACAGTAGGTCCACATCCAATCTCTCATAATCTAGTCAAGAGATTACATAAAACTTCAAAACCGGTATCTCTCTCATCTGAGCTGCAACTATACACATGTTGTGCTACAACGTTTTCTACAAGCAACTTACATTCCTTTTGCAACCCTTTCAACAACACATCGTAAGTTCAGTAGTTGGGTATGCAGCTTACATTAACCATTCACCTCAAAAGTAAGAATGCATGATCTAGATTGCCCTGCATAACAAAACCATCAATGAGTGATGTAAATGTCACTTCATCAGGAACTATTCATTTCCTCTTCATTTCTTCTAGTAACCTTTCCGCATCATCAGCTTTACCCTCTAGACATAGCCCATAAACGAGTGAAGTATATGTGTACAAATTTGGTGAGCAATTTCTTTTTTCCATTTCATGGAAGATCTTGAATGCAAGATTAGTCCCACCATTTCTGCAAAGGATGTGTAGGTAATGACATTTGGCAACAATCCTTTCTCTGCCAACTTGTTGCACAATTTCTCAGCTTCAGAAAAGCGATTATCTTTGGACAACCCTCTTACAATGGTATTGTAGGTTTCAATACTTGGATAGCAACCACTCTCCTCCATCTTCCCAAATAATGATAAGGTAACATCCAATTTACCCTCTGTAGAATATCCATTGATCATAGCAGTGTAGCTGACCTGGTTTGGACTAATACCTCTTTCCACCATTTCATGGAAACTAGTAGATGCAAAATCCAACATGCCACCCTTGCAAAACCCCGAAATAAGTTTGCTATAAGTCCACTCATTTGGGTCACATCCACTCTCCTTCATCATTTCCAATAATCTCAAAGCATTGTTTAGGTTTCCCAATTTAAGGTACCCATTGATGAGTGTGTTATATGTAACCACAGTTGGGAAAGGACCAGCTTTAAGCATTTGGTTGAAAAGAATCATTGCCTTCTTAACATTACCCATGAGGCAAAATCCCTTTATAATTTCATTGTATGTTTGCACATTCAACATACTATGACCTTCCATCCAATAAAAATATTTCGAGCCATGCAGCTTTTCAATGACTCGTTGGCCTCCTGTTTTATAGTTAGCAGATATGCCGCAGGCTGGTGCTGTCGGCGATTTCCAATAAAATGGGAGATGAAGTTCTTACCGAGTTCAGAGAAGGTTCCTATGGACTGGGGCTGCAGACTGCTGAACCAGCGTTTGGCAGCTCCCTTGAGGGTGAGAGGAAATGCCTGACAAAGGATTGTGTCAGATGAGGCTTGCAATGCCATGTGAGCTCTGTATGTTTCTAGATGGTCTGCTAGGTCACGACTCCTGTTGTAGTAATTCATGTGTGGTAATTGGAACTTGTCGGGTAAATCAGCTTCTGTGATCTTCTTGGTGAATGGCAGGTCTGTCACCAAGAAGTCATCATCGCTCGTGGAGCGGGAGCCATTCAATCACTAGGTCAGGCTGTCCAGCTTGGCTTGGAACTGTGCCTAGAAGGCATACATACGAGTATCAGTGAAGCCGTCCTCTGTTGTTGCGAGCGGCCTTTTAGGTCCATTCGTTGTTTCAGGCTATGGTCCGTCCTCTATTGTTATGGGCGGCCTCTTAGGTCCGTTGGCTGTTTTAGGCAGTGGTCCGTCCTTTGTTGTTACGGGCGGCCTCTTAGGTCCGTTGGCTATTTTAGGATGTGGTCTGTCCTCTGTTGAGCCCTTCTCTTGGTGTCGGTTCTTGAAACTCCTCTGCAGCAGTAACTCAAGGGTTTCCAATATACACTCATTTTGGAACTCCAACGTTTCAAGGTGCCTGCTGGTTGGCAAGTGTGGCCCAAAGATGGGAGACACAGTTGGAGTTTCTTCAATTTCGAGATTACCGATGTCATGTTGATTGATGTTTTCCGCCTGAGAAGGGGGAATGTTGGTCATGTTGGGATCTTCGGTTTGGCCTTGAGATCTCGTGGCTACCATTCATGACTTTTGTCCTGTTTGAACTTTGGATCGTCTCAAACGGCGCCAATTGTTGAGACAGTTGTCAACCCTAGTAGCCACTTGATTCAAACGCTTGCTAAGAAAGAAAAAGGATCAGCAGTGACAGACTGCGAAGTGGGGGGTGTGGCAGTCGTGCCACCTTCGATGCCTAAGTTAGAAACTTGGATAAAGTGAGAGTAGATAATAAGGAAGATACTAATAAATTGAGAAGAATAGTGATAGAATTTACCATGTCCTTATTGTTGTGGT
Source organism: Corylus avellana (assembly GCF_965113065.1). Taxonomy (NCBI): domain Eukaryota; kingdom Viridiplantae; phylum Streptophyta; class Magnoliopsida; order Fagales; family Betulaceae; genus Corylus; species Corylus avellana. The sequence goes on from NC_142492.1 coordinate 27,631,854, forward strand.
AGGCTCCTCCTTTTATAGAGGTAAGAGTAGACGAGTCTCTGTGGGACACTTTGTCACATTCCCTTGATCTCCGAAAGTATCGTAACTGAATTGATACTTTCCACGATAATCTCTGAGAGGTTTTACATGGTGCTCTCTTAATGTACTTGGACCCATTTCAGTGATATTTGATTGGTTATCCTTGGATTTGGTTTGTTTGATGATGGTTGTGCTTTATGTGGGAGTGGATTATCCTTCTAGATAATCTTGGAGATTGCATGGAGAGAATATCTTGTATTTGGACTCCTTTTGAGAGATCTAATTTGTTATCCTCTAATTTGAGTTGCTACTCCCAGATTGGTTTGTTGGAGAGTAGTTACACTTCCCTGATTATCGGGTTAGCATAATATGGTGCATAACTGCATGATTTAGGGGCGGACCAGGCGATTGTGCCCAAATTACAGGGGTTTGGGTTTAGATCCTTAGTGAATTAGTGAGCCGTGAGCCTCTTATTTGGAGTGGACCCTCTGGTTGGGCTTTGGGAGATATTTGGTATCAATAGGTTGGATGTTTGGAATTGAAATTATCTAATGCAGTCAAGTTTATTTTGTAACTTGTAATAAGCTTACTTGTCACTCATTTAGTGGTAGGTAAAAACAAGGATGTTTTTGCCCTATATGTATAGAAGACGCACTCCCACTTCACATGCCACGTGTGACACAACGCTGCTTCATTGCTTCGCTTCTTCTCATCAGCAAATAAAGGGTTAAATACTAAATACCCCCCATGAGGTTACACTTTTTAATTTTTCTCCCTAGGGTTTATTTTGTATCACAGGAGGTCCTTGCGGTTTTGATAAAAAACCAAATTCGTTCTTCCGTCCATTGACCGTTAGTTGACCTAACGGAATTCTACGTGGACCAATTAAAAGCTGACACCTGGCATAAGTTCCACGTCATCAATGATGATTGTATAGTAATATGCCACCTAATTAAAAAAAAAAAAAATAGATAGAAATTTTAAATCCTGGGTTTTATTTATTAAAATGGTTTAACAAACAATTAGATTGATTAAGGGTTTAACATAAAACAAATAAATCAACACAATTGAAAGGAGAGAAATTTCCAAACGAAAAGCAGCGGGTTTTCATCCAAACCATAGCCTTCGCCCAACCTAACACCACCCCAGCGTCCTCCCATTCTCCGACGAACCCCAAATCCCCGATGAACCCCAACTCCCCAGTCTAACCGACGAACTCATCTTCTTTGACAGACCCACCGTTCTTCCACGGCCCAACCACCGCACCAACCTTCTCCAATGAACCCCACTCTCCGGCAACAAACCAACGAGCCCATCTGCATATCCTAACTCATGGTATGTTATTTTGGGTTGCTTTTACTAGTTTCCAGTTAAATAGTGAAGAACTACACATGTATTTAAATTGTTGGTAGGGCCTTTACTGCACTTGTTATTGGATTGTTATTTTGGGGTTGCTTAACAATGAATTTTTTTTTGGATTGTTGTTTGGTTGGTGGACACATTGATTGATATTCAACTTTTATGCCTACTTTATTCAATGTGTGTTCTATTAAGAAATACTTTATTTAATGGTCATACTGCATGTGTTAAGAACTTTTGTTGTTTTCTGCATGTAAAGTTTTTTATTCTTGTTTGTATTATCTCGAATTTTGGAATTCTGCCTAACAACTTTTATGTGTAATTTATTCAATGGGCCTATTGCATGCATGTGTTAGGGCCTTTTGTGGTAGACTGAACAGTATAAAGTTTTTTTATTCTTGTTTGTATTATATTGAATGTTGAATTTACTGTTTTAGGGTTCCTAAGGTTTAACTTGTACGTAAGAGTCCAGTTACTGAAATGGCTAAAATACCCGTTTGTTGCCAATGTACAAAAATTGTTGCATCTATTGTTGATCTTTTCATTCACCATCATGGATCTTTTAGTGAACCGGATTTGGAATATGTGGGAGGTGATGTGATGACTGTAAAAGGTTTGGATGCAAATAGTCTATGTTATTGGGATATAATCAACATATTAGAGGATTACTTGGAGTACAACTATGAGGACATACCAAGGTTGATGTTATACTACAAGTTTGACGATGAAACCAATGACTACATATGTGGATTTACTAACGACAAAGACATCATGAATATACTCAAAGAATTGGCAAGTGGGGAGATAAATAGATTGCATGTATTTGTGACTGATCCTATAGAAGTTCCAATTCAAGTCAGGTCTCCAGTGATGATGATTTCTCATTTACCTGCACAAGTTTATGTAGAAGAGCCTCCTCAAGAACATGTGCGAGAGCATCCAAAAGAGCATCATGCTGTAAAACGAAGAGGTAGGCCTAAAAAAAGAATTCACACTAAGAGGGAGAGCATATGTCCGACTTGAATGACTTTGAGTAACGAATAGTGAGGAAGATGACATTTTCTTAGAAAATGACGAAGCACGTATCAGTCAAACTAAGGAGCAGACAATGAAATGGTTTCAGTTGTGGTATGAAATAGAGACATCTAAGAATGTTAGGAATAATTCAAATGAGCCGAATGAAGATGATGGCAATAGTGATGGTGGCATCTCGAGTATAGATAGTGATGATGTGAGTAAAGGGTCACCGAGACGTGTTAGGAGGAAGTATCATTCGTGGATGCCAAAGGCTGACTTGAAAGAGATAGTAGAACTGTATATTGGGCAAGAGTTTGTTGACCCCCGCCAGTTTAAGGATGCATTGCAACTTTTTGCTGTTCAAAATTCTTTGACTATACCTATGTGCGCAATGAGAAAACAAGAATTACCGCCATTTGCAAGAGAACTTGTGGATGGAGAATACATGCATCATGGTCGTATAAGAGAGACTGTTTCCAAATCAAGAGTTAGATTAAAGAGCACAATTGTGGGACTCACTACTACAACAAGAAGGCATCAATCAAGTGGGATGCAATCCGATATTTGGACATCTTTCGGGACGAACCGAATTTTATAGCAATTGCATTGAAGGAAATGATCAGAAGGGATTACAATGTCGATATGACTTTGTTGTCTTGTCACCGAGCAAAGAGGATGGCATTGGGTATTTTAACAGGGAAAAAAGGTGAGCAATATAAACATGTGCGAAAGTATGTAAATGCATTAAGGAAGTGGAATCCTGGCACATCAGCTTATATACAACGGGATGGCAGATTCTTCCAACGAATGTATGTGTCATTGGCAGCTTGCAAGAGGGGCTACTTGGAGGCATGTAGACCCATGATTTGTGTTGATGCTTGCTTCTTGAAGATCGAGTTCAGTAGGCAGCTGCATGTAGCAATTGCGAGGGATGCAAATGATGACATTTATCTACTAGCATATGTTGTATGTGAGTGTGAAGATCAGTATACATGGACATGGTTTCTGAGTTGTTTATTGGAAGATTTTAGCAATCCGCAAGTACACACTTGGTCATTCATGTCTGATCGACCAAAGGTATAAATAAGTTGAATATTATGTATCGTTTGTATTTTGTTTGATTAACTATTAAGATGTTTGATTTTGTATTGGTAATTAGGGACTGCTCAATGCCATGGAGGATTTGATGCCTGATCTAGAGCATCGATTCTGTCTTAGGCATTTGCATGCAAACTTCAAGAGACAAGGGTTCAAGGGCAAGGCATACAAAGATGCTTTGGATGGTGCAGCTCGGGCAGCTAATGGGTTGCAATTCAAACACTACTTGTCGGTTATTAGAGGTATGTGTGAAGATGCATTCGACAACATTAGCAATATTGATCCAAGAACAGGGTCAAGGCATGCATTTAGTGATTATAGTAGGGGTGTCAACCCGGTTCGGTTTCCCGATTTTTGGCTAAAACTGGAATCGGAACCGGGGTACCCCGGTTCTCGGTTTTGGGAAACCGGAACCGGAACCAGGACCCCGGTTCCCCGGTTATCAGCCGGTTCCGGTTTTACCTAGTCCGGTAACCGGTTTTTGAAGAAAATTAGTTTTTTGGCTTATTTTAGTATTGGGCCTAAAATAAGCCAATTTTTTTTCATAAGTTAGCTCATTTTTAAAAAAAATCTATTAGTCTTTTTTGTCTAAATTAAAGAGGCTTTGTTGTGATTGTTCCAAATAATTAAAAAATAAACCTAAAATAGCCCAAAAATCCTAAAAAAAATCACTGTTTTTGCCTATATGGGCCTTAGAAATAAAAATTCAATTTTTAAAAATACCATAAAAATCATTTTAAATTAGGTACATCAAGAAAACATTAAAACAATAAAAAGTAAAAACAAGTATATAAACAAATCAACATACACAAGAAATAAATACCCCCTTACTACAACAATTCAAAACCCAAAGAAATAAAAAATAAAACAAATATTTAAATAATCTACCAACCAAAAGAAATACACTCACAATAAAAATAGTTCACAGACATATTACAAAGACAATATTACGCAAGCTTAAAAAACCATCAAATCATCCAACATGTCACACGAGCTTTAGAAATCTTCTAGCTATATCCTGTGAATAAAACAACAAACAAAGTTAAGAATGGTTAATATTAAAATCTTGGCATTTTAATATCATAATATATAAAATGTCAAACTATGAAAACATAGTAAATAATAAAAAGTAATGAATTTATAATCATTTAGTTACCAGGCTCATCATAGCTTTCTATTCCCATAAACTTCTGCAGCTCCTCAATGTTATTTGGGCAGCTCTTTAACTAGTCTTGTGTGCAAATCAAGGCCTCAACTGTAAGTGGGGATAATGAACTCCTAAATGAATCTAATATACGTCCTCCATTGCTGAAGGCAGACTCAGATGCAACAGTGGAAATAGGAATAGCTAATACATCACGGGCTACTTCTGCGAGAATGGGATATTTGGGTGCATTAACCTTCCACCAAAGTAAGATATTAAAATCTTGGGTTGTTGCTTTACACCAATTAGACAAATATCGTTCCACCTCCGACTTACACTCCAAGTCGTTCTCTTTTTGGTGTTGGGAGAACAATTTCAAAAATTTCACATCTTGATCCTCTAAATCTTCATCATCAACATTTGAAAAAGTAGGAGTTGAACTTTGTATACTTACATCAGAGTTAGATAACCCATCCGCCCCATGAAACAAATTGTATTAATCCCACAAACTGTTCAAGAGGGTGTCCACACTCTCCTCAATAAATTTCGCCCAAGCAGCTTCATTGCATCTTCTCAACCAAAATACTAACCCCTTCATCTTGGAACGTGGGTCAAGAACAAATGTCACATACAACAATAAGTTAATCCTCTCCACAATATCCCAATACTTATCATACTTTGTTTCATATCAAAACTCATTGAACTAAGGATAAGATTATCACTACAAATACAATCATTTAAAGTATTTTGAATAATACAAAGTTGAATGAAATATGAGTTGGAGGTGACATTAACTTCAATGTGGCATCATAAAAAGATTTCAAAAACCTCACAAATAGCCTAGCAGTTTCCCACTCAATAGAGCTAGGAGCAACAAAATGCTTACCCTCATCCTCCTCAAGTAGGGCAAAAGCTTTTTCATATTTCTCAGCGGAGCTCAACATTAAGTACGTAGAATTTCATCTTGTTTGAACATCTAGACATACCATCTTCATACATGTAATCTTTTCTAGCTTTATACATCATTTAAACTTTGCCATTCTCGCCGGTGAAGACCTTACAAATTTCATTGCATTCCTTATATTAGAAACACAAGCACCCAATCCTTTCAACCCTTCAGTTACAACAAGATTTAAAATATGAACGGCACACCATACGTGAAGAAATTCACATCCCAAAACGAATAAGGCTTGTTCTTCAACCTCCTTATCATAAACTTGAGCATCGCATCATTGTTTGTAGCATTATCAACAGTAATTGTGAACAAACTATTAATCTCCCACTCCATCACTGTACTCTCCACCAATTTTCCAAGATCATCACCTATATGACTAGAAATCATGCCAAATTTGATTATTTTCTTATGCATTATCCAATCATAATCTATGAAGGTAGTGGTAATAACCATGTAGTTCAAATTTTGAAGAGATGTCCATGTATCTGTAGTTATGCAAACTCTTTTACTGTTCAAAACATTTTTCAACTTATTTTTTTCTTCCTCATATAGTTTCATGCAATCTTTTTGTAGAGTATTGCGTCTTGGTACAATGAACCTTGGTTCAATTCCATTCATCAATTCTCTAAACCTATCACTCTCCGCATGCCTAAAAGGCAACTTCTCTTTGATGAAATACCGCTCAATCAAATTTCTTAAATAAATCGAATCATACTTCACAAATCCTACTCCTTGATTGCCTTCTATTGCATTCTTAAATGGCATTTGCAACAAAGTTTGACCTTTGGGTATATTCGATTTTCTAAGTGTAGAGGTCGGACATCTAGTGGTAAGGTGGCTCATCATGCCTAAAGTACCATTTTTTCAGTGACACCCTAACACCTTATTGCAATAATTGCACATTGCCTTAGGGTTGTTCTTATCAACTGGTTCTATTTTTTTAAAAGTGATCCCATACAACAGACTGATTCATCGATGGTTTTCTGGATAGGTTCGTTTGTGATTGCAAGGTATTTGTAGATGAAGTTGGATTGGTTCCAGAATTGTCACATTCCAATTGCATACTAGGACTATTTGTCTCCTCCATCTATTAAAAGTGTTTAGATGTTATACACTAAAGTGAACAATATATATAAATATTGCAACACACTCAAAAAATTGACTAATAAAGAAATAGTTACTCCATATGTGAAGACAAAAAATCAATTGATAGATTTTTTCACCAAAGCTCTTAGCCATAGACGAGTTGCATTTATTTATTCCAAGTTAGGATCATATGACATATATTCTCCCACTTGATGGGTAGCGTTAGATTAGGATAAATTATATTTTATCTATTGGTTATTTGATTCAACGCATCTGGAATTACTAATCGACCTAAAAGCATTGAAAAAATCTGCAACACACTCAAACCAATAATAAAATGTACCAAAGAAAAAATTACAAGATCCCAAAGAAAAAACTAGTCACACCAAAATCAAAACTAAATCCGAAATTCCAGCACTAAATCAAAACTAGTCACACCACTCCCACCAAATATGAAATTGCAGCGCCCCAAATTAAACAAGCCCATCACAAATTTAACGAACATGCATGTAAATGAAGTAATAAACACTAAAATTACAAAGTAGAGTAGATTAAAACGTATCCACTAAAACCAAGCAAAACAAAAAAAATTTCATAGATCAGCAGAGAAAATATCAAAGAAACCCATAAATAAAAAGTCCAGACCTGGCTGCTAGTGCTCATTGCTCGGCTGACGCCTGATGGAGCGAGAGATGGAGACGAAGCGAGAAAGGGAGGCGAAGCGAGAAATGGAGAAAGAGAGAGGCTGAATGGGTGTGAGAAATGTTTGACATGAAGATACACCAAATGGGTGTTGTACTGTTGTGAAATATAGATGGGGAAACAAGAAATGGAGAAGTGAAATGAAGAAGAGGAGAAAATGGAGAAGAGGAGTGCGGCGTGATGTGAGAAAGAAGATGAAGGGGAAAGGGGAGAAGTGAGAACTGGAGACCTAAAGTAAACCTAAGCGTAAAAGTATTAAAATATATATATATATATATATATATATATATATATATATATATATATATATATATATATATATATATATATATATATATATTTTAATACTTTTACGCTTAGGTTTACTTTAGGTCTCCAGTTCTATATATATATATATATATTATTAGTAAAATATAAACCCGGTTCCGGTATTCCTGGTAAAAACCAAGTATTGGAACCGGGGTACCCGGTTTTTGGATTTTTCAAATCGGAACCGGGTCCCCGGTTTCCCGGTAATTTTTGACACCCCTAGATTATAGTTGTAGTGATATATTAATGAACAATACTGCCGAGTGTTTCAATGAGTGGATCCTAGAGGCAAAAGATAAGCCTACCTTGGGATGCATGGAATTAATAAGGCGGCAACTAATGGCCAGGTTCGATCAAAAAAGGGCTGGAGCAGAAACTTCAAAAAATTTGATTTGCCCTAAGATTGTGAAAAAAATTGGAGAGAAACAAAAATGAGTCAAGAAACTACATTTGCCATTGGAGTAATAGATTGCAGTTTGAGGTCGACCATAGTCATGAGCTTAGGATGATTGTTGATCTAGGGAGAAGAACATGTGGTTGTGGTAGATGGCAACTCAAGAAACTACATGCCCCCATGCAATTTGTGCAATTTATGTACATAGGGAAGCCTCTGAGGAGTATGTTAATGAGTGGTATTCGATGGATACTTTTAGGAAGTCATATGCTCCCAATATATATCTAATACCATCAGCTTACAAAGAGTGGCCTATTGATCATGATGTGAAACCTATACTGCCCCCTATACCAAAAAAACAAAGAGGTAGGCCTAGAAAGGTGAGAAGAAGAGGAGATGATGAAAATGAGCCTATTGAAACAACCAAGGTGACTTGTAAGGGGCATGGTGTACGTTGTGGAAATTGTGGTCAAACGGGTCACAATGCTAGGAGTTGCCGCGAACCAGTCAATCCAAACAAGAAGATTTGGCCTAAAAAGGTTGTGAAGGCAAAGCCAAACAATGAAACTAAGGTTAGTTATTTTAACAATTTTATCAAAGTATTAATGTTGTCTTTATTAAAATAGTGAGCGTGTATTTATGACATTGTTTGTTCATATGGTGTAGTGGGGAGGATCACAAGCGGTAGGAGAATCCACCACTACTGTCGATGACATAGGCCCAATTAGCTAACCAATATGGGTGAGTGTTGAATTCAGTATGTCTTTAGTTTCTAATGTCTTTAATTTTAAATATCTATTGTTGATATGGATGTTCATGTCTTTCAGATTTGAGGATCACAAGCGGGAGGACAGTTTAAAGCACGATCACGTTTAGGACAGTATAGGGCATAGGGGTGTCAATGCGGGCAGTTAGAAACTGCCCACTAACTACTAACCGCTATAACTGCTAACCGTTAACCGCCTAACTGCTATAACCGCCTAGCGGTTAGTAGTTAGAGGTTATTTGGTTTACTAACCGTAACCGCTAACCGCCTTTTTATATAATATATTTTTATAATTATAATTGTAATAATATTTATACATATTACATAATCACTTGATCATTAAATTACAATTTATTTATTTTTAGATAATTAAATCACAATTTGAGTATTAATATATTATCACTATAATTTATATGATTATATCACATGATCAATTGATCATTAAATTATTTGATTACATAATAACAAATTATACATATATAATATGACATAACACATAAGTATACCAATTCATAGTAATACAACAATTAAGTATCTAGAGACTTAGTTCCAATGTATGTTATAAACTTATAATTATAAGATCAATACTTAATCAATTTAAATGTATAAGATCAATACTTAATCAATGTAAATGTATAAGATCAATATTTAATCATATGATTCAATGATAATTCAAATACTTTATTCAAGTTAATCATATTATTAATGTATAGTGATAATATGATTCGTATAATATAAAATTAAGTAATTGGCATTAGATTCAATAATGTCTTAAACCACAATTGAAGCATTAATATATTATCATTCTAATTTATATGATTATATAATAACAAATTATACATATATAATATGCCATAAGTCATAAGTATACCAATTCATACTAATACAACACTTAAGTACCTAAAAACTTAGTTCCAATGTATATTATAAACTTATAAGTCTATATATGTTATAAATTATAATTATACATATATGCATATGAATAATATAAATGTATAATATCAATACTTAATCATATGATTTAATGACAATTCAAATACTTTATTCAAGTGAATCATATTATTAATGTATAATGATAATGTAATTTGTATAATATCAAATTAAGTAATTGACATTAGATTAAATAATGTGTTACTTATAAACACAATTGAAGTATTAATATATTATCATTCTAATTTTAGTAATATTATCACTATAATTGATATGATTATATCACATGATGAATTGATCATTAAATCATATGATTATATAATAACAAATAATACATATAATCATATATATCATATGTTTTATTTGAATTTTTTTTATATGTTGTGTTGAATTTTTTTTTTCTTATATGTTTTGTGTGTGTGTGTGTGTGTTTTTTTTTTTTTTTTTTAAGTTAACCAGTTATGATTAAGTACAAGTAAATGTAAATTTGGGGTCAAATATTTTTGATTTTTCAATATGGGCTATTTTTATAGCAATTGGGCCTAAAAAGATACTAAAAATACAAAAAACAAATGAGGGTAAAAAATGCTATAGTAGTAAAAAACGCCCAAAAAAAAGCCCAATTTTGAAAAACCGGTTAGCGGACAGTTACTTATTTCATTAACCGCTAACTGGCAGTTAGTAAAATCTACTAACCGTTAAGGCGGTTACGGTTAGCGGTTATTGCCAATAACCGCTAACTGTAACCGTATTGACACCTCTAATAGGCAACCCAATAGATTATTGGGTTTGCGGATGCTTTTTGATGTTTGGATAGTGGATCAAATATTTTGATATGAAATAGATGTATTTTGGATGTATGTATTTTAGATGAAGTAGATAGTTTATGTTGGAGTTGTTTGGGATGGATGTATTTTGGATGTCAAATTTAAATGTCTCTTGTCGATATGGATGTGCATGTCTTTTAGCTTGGAGGATCCAATATTTTGATATGGGATAGATGTATTTTGGATATATGTATATTTGATGTATGTATTTTAGATGGAGTATATAGTTTATGTTGGAGTTGTTTGGGATGGATGTATTTTGGATGTCAAATATCATCTAAAGAATGTATGCATGTAGTTGCTTCATTTTGAATCTTGGAAAAGTTGTAATCAACCTTCTGTAAGTAAAAAGTTAGAATCACATATTCAGAGAATCCATGCCATCTCTTTGAGATAAAAAAAAAAACTCGATGCTAACTACTTTCTAACAAAATGACAGCAAAATTAGTTTACAACAACATGACAATTTCAGAAAAACCATGTATATATATATATATATATATATATATGTGTATGGATCTTCTACATCGTCTTACTTGCTCAACAATGTCACGGGTTTAGTTTGGGTTAAGGCAATAGCCAATATAGCTGCCTTCCTGCAAACAGTCATCGCTTTGCATGTACTTATCTATGATTCCCCATTTCGCTTTCAAAAAATTTGTTATCATTTCCTTATGAGAAATGCTATTGAAGAGACTCCTATATGATTGCCGTATAACTGAAATGACATGGCTATAAAAAAGTTTATTGACACGTTATTCCAGTTGTATGATAGATTGACAGTCGTATAACAGTTTACTAAATAACATTACTCTTTTCTTTTTGTTACACTAACCTAATATAAGCGTTATCTGCTGCTTGTAGATACTTGCAAGTCCAATGTATGAGTTTTTGGATACCAAGTATGGGATTAAAGGAAGTGTAATGTCATTTCACAACTTGTCATTCAGAGTTGCTGTAAGAGGCGGCTACCTTGCTATTAACACACTAGTGGCGGCTCTTTTGCCGTTCCTCGGAGATTTCATGAGCCTCACCGGGGCAATCAGCACATTTCCTTTGACTTTTATCCTTGCAAACCACATGTATCTAGTGGCAAAGAAGAACAAACTCACTTCTTTACAGAAGCTTTGGCATTGGCTCAATGTTTGTTTCTTTGGCTTTATGTCCGTTGCAGCAGCAATTGCAGCCCTGAGGCTCATTGCCGTAGATTCCAAAACATATCATGTTTTTGCAGATTTATGATGAAGCCTTTTCTTCTAGTATTCCTTTTCTTCTTCTCTCTTTTTATTTTTTATTTTATTTTTATTTAAATTTTTCCCATGATTGTAATTTTCCCAATCCATATTTTGGGGTTACATTGTTTTATTCGGCTTAAAGCTTCAAGCATAGAATAATGTATACCCTATTTATTTAAATATGATTCTTGTCCCATTTGTTAGGCTTAAAGCATTTCACTGTCGATGTAGGTTATAGATCAAACCATATAATTTTTGTCTCTATTTCTCTTCTTCCATCTCTTTAGTTTATGACAAGTTTCTTCATATGCTATCAGAGCAAAATACCTTATTTCCTGTGAGAGGCCATTTACACCTTCCCTCTCTCTCTCTCTTGGCCGGATATTTCTTTCTCTGTTGAAATTAAAATTTTCGATAGACAATTTAAAAAGATAAAGAAATGCCCCAGTCGTTTAAGCAATTTAATTTTAGTTTCAAAGATTCATTTAATTCTCTACCTAAAAGAAAATTAATTTAAGCACCATGTTGCACAAGGCACAATATTTATCACGATGAGAAGTACTTGTTCATCATACCAATTCATCTGGAAGAGTGACAAGTTCCATTAATGAATAACAGCACTAAATGCTGCATATAGTCAGAAAGTTAATTCATGAATTGTAAGGGAGGAACTTATGTCACCACCAACAGAGACTAAAGCATGTGCTGCATCCATCGTTTACACCTTGGCAAACAGTAACAGCAAAAAGTCAAAGTTCCCACACCATTGAATCATAAACTGCAAAAGCTATTTCAACAAAATACAAAACCCACTCTAACATTCAACCAAATTCACAATATCTTCATTCCCCAACTAATCATATAAAAGGGCCATTTCCAAAAAAAGAGTTTCTTGATTTTTCTAAACCTCCTCCCCCTACACCCCCCAAGAAGAAGATGAAGAGAAAATTCTTCAGCCTTCCAGAAGAAAAATGTCTTTTTTGTAGAGTCCCATCCATCACAAAACTTAATGAAATCTGCAATCATTCAGAAACAAAATCATATAAATCCTCTCATCAGTAAATACTTTAATCGTCACAGGACAAGGAAACTATAAATGACAACGTTTTTATAGCATACAAGTCAGAAAAGGACAAACCTGCAAAAGAAAGGGGTCAATGGGAAGGCGGGGAAGAAAAGGTAATAAGTCAAGCTAACCTATAAAAGACTCCAAAGGAGCTGCTTCTCTCTTGGTTAAAGAATCTTCCCATCCAAGAAAAGGAAAAAAATGTGTAACCATCATTACTCTGGAGAGCGTGGTTCTTTCTTATTCCTTAACCTCTTTTGGAAGGGGGTAGAAACAGGAAGGTTCAGTCAAAGATTTTACAACTGGTTGTTGTTATCATCATTAATGTGAGACACATATTTTGTCTTTGTTTAACAAATTGTGCTTTTGGTATATTGCTGTTAATGCGATAAATTCACCCTGAAGGAATTTCTGTTCCTGTTTAAATTCGAATTAAACACCATTCAAGCACCAATGCATAGTCTCACTTATAAGGAAAACTAAGCTCAAAAAATCAGCAGTTTGCTGAACAAAATATACTGTCACCATAGTTTAAACAAAAGCTACCCAGAGGAAAGTCATACAATACAAGTCTGCTTGTATTAAGAGAGACCAGCTCTCAATTTCAGAAAATAATTTACATCTTATTTGTATTTGACAATCGACAGAAATTCTGTTTTCATGAAACATAAATATCCTTGCTCCTTCAGTAGTAACATAAGGGTGAAAATTTGTTCTAGTCATACTTGATTAAACAGAAAATCCAAACTATTATAAAAACATATCTTACCTTGTGTGGTGTCATCCAGACACCAACTTTACAACGATGCAGATGAAGTTTAGCAGTATGAGAGGAACTCTCAAGTACTGGGTTGCATAAATGAGACCTATTAGTTGCCCCTTAAATGATTTGGTCGTGCCCCCTGAGAATTCTGAGAAGCTCAACCCTCTATGTGCCAGGAAGCGGTCCTCATTTAATATTGCCAATGCATTTGCAAGAAGTAGACATCCCTCCAATAATGTCCACAAACCCATTTTCCTGTATGATGAAATAGTTATTATGCAAAACCATAATGGAGTTCAATTTGAAGGCAATCTTCACCCTGGCCTTCATCCCTCTTGTATTTTATACATAAAACTGCTAGAGAAGAGGATTGCAAAATATCTTCTCCGCATCCATTTAACAGACATGACAGAAAGGACATGAATCCTAACATTGTTTATTTTGACAACACATTCTTTACAAGTGATACAAGTGGATGATGTCAAAGTTGCAAAGTGCGCACATAAAAGCCCAAAGGAAACTTCAGCAATATAACAGTCTGAATACAGCTGCCAAGTTGTCACTCCACCCTCCATAAGTCGGTTCAAATCCATGCTGTAGACATGAGATGATAGGAATTGTGTACTCATCATGGTGTCATGCAAATGCACTAGTTAAGCATGTTTCTCCATTGGATGTGAGTTCAGAAACAAATTTGACCATTTAACCCATAAAACACACAATAAACTCACATTTTAGCAAGAGTAACTTGTGTAGTTCTTGAATTTCCTAACCTTCATGTACTGAAAAATATCACATTCTCCCGGTGCCAGGACCAAACTCATTTCTGAATTAAACTAAACGGACCAATAGACCATTTATTTTTCTCAAAGATGTCGAGGAAAGAAGAAATCTGTCCATGTTCATAATCAGACTGCTCACCATTATACCTAGGAGTGTAAACGAGCGGAGCTTGGGCGAGCTTGGCTTGTCCGGGCTCGGCTCGTTTGCTTTGAGGCCAGGCTCGAGCTCGACACGAGCCTAGAAATGTTGCTCGAGCTCGGCTCGATAGGGTTGGAATCCTGTTCGAGCTCGAGCCCGTCCATTTTGGCCGAGCTTGAGCTCAAGCTCGATTAATTTTGGGATGTATATGTACATGCATTTGGCAAAAATGATTCAATCCTAGAATTCAATATTATGTGAAAGACCAACACCCATCTGTTTAATAAGACGAAGATACTTTTTCTGCTCTAATTTCATCAAACACAAACCATAATTCAGTAAAAAACAGAAACCCCAATACCTATCTATCCAAAAATATTTACACATTTTTCTGGGCAACCAAACAAACACATCAAACGGCAAAACCCCAAACCACCCAAGAAGAAACGGAGAAAAAAAAAACCCAAAAAGAAAAGAAAAACCCACAAATCTTATCACCTCCTCCGCCTCCGATCCGCGGCGTACTGCGAGAGTGAAACGACCTCCGAGAGCGGCGTGGACAGCGGGGTTGGCAGCGGCAAGTTCCTGGAAACCGAGCACGAGCCGTTCAGCTTCAGCCAGGCGTCGAGGTGTGTGGTTGCTGCGGTGGTGGTGGTGGTTGCTGTTGGGGGCACTGAGGGAGTGGTGGGAGCGGCAACAGAGATAGGAGGCGAGGAGGATGGTGGAGACGGTGAGAGGAGAGTCGAGAGAATGGAGAGATCAGAGATGATAGGTTCTCTAATTTGCAACCGTTGGATTTGGAAAAATAATTAAATTTTAAATATTAACGGTTTGATTCGTTTTACTAAAAGCTTATCCCATGTGGCTGTCTCTACTTAGATCTGGTGCGCTTAAGCTTGCCTTGTTTGTTTGATCTAATCTAACGAGTAATATTAAATGTTGAAAACGTATATATAGTCAATGGATCATATTGAACAAGCACACCAGATCTAAGTAGAGACAGCCACATGGGATAAGCTTTGGTAAAACGAATCAAACCGTTAATATTTAAAATTTAATTATTTTTCTAGATCCAACGGGTGCAAATTAGAGAACCCAAATTTAACCTAAATCTATCATCTCTGATCTCTCCTTTCTCACGACTCTCCTCTCAGTCTCCACCATCCTCCTCGCCTCCTATCTCTGTTGCCGCTCCCACCACTCCCTCAGTGCCCCCAACAGCAACCACCACCACCACCGCAGCAACCACACACCTCGACGCCTGGCTGAAGCTGAACGGCTCGTGCTCGGTTTCCAGGAACTTGCCGCTGCCAACCCCGCTGTCCACGCCGCTCTCGGAGGTCGTTTCACTCTCGCAGTACGCCGCGGATCGGAGGCGGAGGAGGTGATAAGATTTGTGAGTTTTTCTTTTCTTTTTGGGTTTTTTTTTTTCTCCGTTTCCTCTTGGGTGGTTTGGGGTTTTGCCGTTTGATGTGTTTCTTTGGTTGCCCAGAAAAATGTGTAAATATTTTTGGATAGATAGGTATTGGGGTTTCTGTTTTTTACTGACTTATGGTTTGTGTTTGATGAAATTAGAGCAGAAAAAGTATCTTCGTCTTATTAAACAGATGAGTGTTGGTCTTTCACATAATATTGAATTCTAGGATTGAATCATTTTTGCCAAATGCATGTACATATACATCCCAAAATTAATCGAGCTTGAGCTCGAGCTCGACCAAAATAGACGAGCTCTAGCTTGAACAGGGTTCCAACCCTATCGAGCCGAGCTCGAGCTTGAGCCTGGCCTCAAAGTAAACGAGCTGAACCCGGACAAGCCAAGCTCGCCCAAACTCGGCTCGTTTACAGCCCTAGGACTCATAGTGGATCAAAATGAAAAATAATTCATGATTTTAATAAGGGTTGATCCAATGACAGGTTGACACTGCCAAGTCAATAGGGTAGTGGTGAGATAGAAGTATAGTTTTTAACATTACTCTTAGAAACCATGCTTTTATCCCACCAGTATCTTACCCTACTGACGTAATAGTGCCAATCAGCTCTTGAAATTTCTTTTTTAACAATGTTTGATCCAAAGACTGATTGGCACTACTATAGGATAAACTTTAACAAAAAACCCTGATTTGTAACTGCTCAAGACAGCATCTTATCACTGTCATTGGAAATTGCTGATAATACACAACACACAACATCTTTCAATTTCAACAATTAGGTCCATAGGTTTCCCTTTGGTTTCAAATAGGTCTCTTTGTTAACTTACTGTCTTGTGCCTACTGGACGTTCTACATGGTACAATAAGTTTAAATTACAAATATACTCTAAATAAAGAATATGTTTTTAATTTCCCGTCAAAATATTTTAATGTAATCACCTTGTATTTTTGTGAACATTATTAACCGTTAATTTTATAAGGGCTCAAAAATTTTCTCAGCTACCAAGCGGAGAAATTGGTTTTGGGTTCTAGAAAACTTGATCAGTATGTGCGATAGTTAGGTCTTGATTCTAGGAATCTCTGTTAACCACCCACTTTTGTACATTGGAAACTCTTGCCCATTGATTAACCACTTACGGTTTGGAAGGTGCTTAAAAAAAATATAATTTTCTGTCATATATTTCTCAAAAAAATTATATTGATTCTGAAATTGCTCACTAACGTTAAATTGGTATGATAATTATCAAAGATAATGACAAGAAGATTTTGTTGAGGTTAGGTAATTAACAAGATCTCTTCGCAAACTTATCGACAAAGCCATGACGCTGTCAGACGAGGAAATCAATAGGCTTTTTAGGATTCGAAGAACGGTGATGCAAATGTTGAAGGACCGGGGTTATTTTGTTGGGGACTTTGAGATTGACATGACCAAAGAGCAGTTCAAGGATAAGTACGGTGAGAACATGAAAAGGGAAGATCTTGTTATCAATAAAGCCAAGCGAAACGATAGCTCTGATCAGGTATTTATTCGATTCCATTTTCTGCTGCTTCTTTTTTTCTGTATTTGACTGTGCTTCTGTGATTCTTGTTAATGTATTTGATTGATTCTTTTTGTTGCCGTAGCAGTGGCATTATACTGTTTTGCTTGAAGTAAATGTGACTGAGAGGCTCTGCTTCTTTTCACCCTTTGATTATTGGGTACGTGGAGTTTAATGTGGGGTTGATAGTTGATCACAAAGAGATTTTACACTAAAGGGTTGAAGGGAAATCACAGGAAACTGTACTGCTGCGAGTCTGTATATTTTATGATGTAGTCAAGTGAAAACCCTGTTGATGACCTGGAATGCTCAGGTGGTTTCCCCGTTTCCCATGGCATATAGTGCAATTCAAATTTTTCATGGTGTGGACGATGTGATATGTGGAAGATTGTGGCTCTAATGGTGTTTTCTTGGTTGAATTTGTGGATTTCCGATAGATCTTGTTTATTAGTTTGGTCTGCTTCCAGTATAGTCCTTGTGCAAAATTTCCTCATACTTGCCTTTTCTTTTTCATCATAAGGGCATTCATATGTTTATTGTCATTGATGTAACTGTTGCTATATTTCTTCTGGGATTAGGGAAAGTAGAGCTAGATCAATTTTTGTATGACACAATTGTTCTCTGTTCATAGTTCTTTACAAAGATATGCTTAGACAGTACGAAGCATGCTGCCCATGTATTCTTCTCTCCATGCTTTTGTTTGTCTTCTTATTGGTTGTTTCTTGTATGTCAGATATATGTTTTCTTCCCTGAGGAACCGAAGGTTGGTGTTAAGACAATGAAGACGTACTCTCAACGCATGAAGGCAGAGAATGTTTACAAAGCAATCTTGGTGGTTCAACAAAGTTTGACTCCCTTTGCTAAGAGCTCCATAAATGAGATTTCTTCAAAATTCCAATTGGATGTTTTCCAGGTGAAACTGATTGCTTTGATGATATTGAAGAACAAAATTGTGGCTGTTGATTTTTGTCTAGCATCTTGCATATCTGTTGTTTTACCCAAGGATTCTTCGTAGCATAGTACATCAGGGCATTGTGATGGCTGCTTAATTTACACATCTCCCTAGGGTCTTTGAGGTTCTGATGGTTTATCTATTTAAGTGAACGTGAAGATCATACTAATTTGAATGATCAAAACTTGATAATGGTTAGATAGGAAGTCTAAGTTCATCTGATTAATAAAATGCGTTTTACTGTAAACATTACGCTTGAATGTTTATTCAACCAGTCACCCATTCTTACAACTTGATGGTTGAAGAAATTTGGTCAAAATATATGTGGAAAGAAATATTGTCTTTGTTGTAATATTTACTTTTGTTTTAAACGGATTTATCATCATCATCAATTTGAAGAGGTGGTTCTATTCTAAATGTGACAAAGTAACTGGGACATCTTTATGACATATGAACCATTGCTTTTACGACTGTGAGGCGTTACTCAATGGGATTTGCTTGATATCTGTGGCACATTCAACTGCAGCTTGGTGTAAATTTTTCTCTGATTCTGATCTTGATCTTACATCATTATGCAGTAACAATAATTACATATTCAGTTATTGGCATGCATTATTTCCTGAAATTAGTGGAAGATAATAAATTTTTTGTTTTCTTTTCGATTTTTCACTAATTGCACCATTTATACAGGAGGCAGAGTTGTTTGTAAACATTAAAGAGCATGTTCTTGTTCCTGAGCATCAGGTGCTTACAAGTGAGGAGAAGAAAACTTTGCTGGAGAGGTACACGGTGAAAGAAACACAGGTCAGTGGATGTTAAAACTGCACTTATAAATTGTAAAAGTTTGGAAAATACTGGGAGTAACATTTTTTAGTGTCTAAAAGATTGGTTGCTTGGACCAGATGTTTGTTTAATCGAAAGATTACTGTTACACAAAATCTATCATTGAGGGTCAACTTTGTGCTAGAAATTGGTCAACATTTTTTTTTTTTTTTTTTTTGTCTCTTTCAATTGTATCTTGTGTTGGGATGTCAGTCTTCTGAATGCATATTTTGTTTTGCATTTCTGTTGCAAATCCCATCAGATTCTGACATTTTACTGTGTCTGTCTTGTGGGTAAACTGAGTTCAGCTGCCTCGTATTCAACTGAATGATCCGGTCGCAAAATATTATGGGCTGAAGCGTGGACAAGTCGTGAAGATAATCCGGCCAAGTGAGACTGCAGGCCGATACGTCACGTACCGTTATGTTGTATAGGAAGGTGTTGCAACCGGACTTGAGTGGAAAGTGTTCATTGCCCCTGTCCAAATGGCCATAGAACCAAAGTCTTGAACAATTTACTAATTTTTTGTGCTAATATTAAGGTCAACTGTATATAAACATTTGGGTTGATGCAAATGTTTCTATCTGGGTTAGGGGTGAGGGTTGGGAGGATTTTGTGTCCTTTTTATTCTTATTTAGTGAAATTTTTGGTTACCAAAATTAATGTGATTTATTTTTCTTCTAGTGTTGGCCAGGGTATTACATGAAATGGTGCCCTTGTAGACACGTTAACTTTATATGATTATTGAAAGCTTAAAAGTAAAGAATGAGCATGTATGAGGTGGAACAATATTCTAATGAAAGTAAACCATATTTGAATGGAAGTTTTAAGACGTTTGGTCTAGGAATTAGCATGGTATTGGTATAGGATTGTAATACAATTGACTTTCTAATTTGGATTAAGTATGTTTTGATTGGAACAAGTGTGAAAAAATGATATAAATCTTGGATAGAAATTACTCTTGAAAATTGGCTTGTAGGGGGAGTGCTTAAAAGCTTATATACACGTGGTTAAAATTATACTTAGTCATTTGAAATATTTAGAATTGTAATATACTACCATGCTCTGCAATTGACATTTACAGCAGCCTAGGCTATCTCATAGATCGCCTCATTCTTGACTCGAGCCTATGGTGTGGAATCTGGCTCTAATACCAAATAATATAAATTTTAGATAAAATTCACTTTTAAATGCCAGCTTCCAAGGAGAGGGTGTTTAAGAGCTTATGTAAACATAGTTTAAATTATACTTAAGCTATGTGGGATCTTAGTGTGGGTTTAAGGAGAAAATGAGCTCTCTTGCGGTCTATTCTTAGGAAGAGATAACATGTTTAGTTTAAGCGCATTGTTTGAATTTATTAGAATGTTATATTACTAATTAACTTCTGTTAGTTTTGTTTTCATAGTTTAGACAACCTTAACTTGTATATCTAGATTTTTGGGTTTAATATTGTAGGGTTTTAAGTTTCTAAGATTAATGATAAATGAGTCGCTTAACATTAATGGACGTACTTGTTGTGCATGAATGTTATATTGTGAATTAGGACTATGTTAAGCTTGATAAAGAGAATCTTAGGTCGGGTTAGATTAAGTAAAGCTTGGACTTTTGTTAGACACAGATTCTGCTCGATTACTGAAAATTTGGTAAGGTTACTGAAATGATCGGCATCATAACCAAATGTTCAAATGTTAGGCAAAAACAAAAGGCAGCTCACAACCCAAGAAGGGTGCCTCGCCCGGCTCACCGCCATCCCTCCATCCCTTTTTTTCCTTTTTTTTTTTTTTGCATTTTCTTCTCCTTTCTTTTGATAATAAATATAACTGCAATTTCATATAGGCTGTTAATAACGAAAAATAAATAAGGAGCTACAAAATAATAGAAACTAGATAACCGATTTGAAAAAGACCTAAACCACACGGATCAATATAGTAATTTCCTCTTAAAGGAAAATAAAAAATCAAATAGATGGTGAAATTCGTTCTACTAATAACATTCAAAGAACAACCAAATCCCTTCTGTGATATTGAAAAAACGCTTGAAGTTTGAACACTCTTTGAAAGCATTGAACTATTTAAAATAACAAACTGAGCTTAAATACAAATGACAGTAGTAACCATCAAGAAGAAGAGCCACTATTGGGTCCCTTCAATCTCCCCAACAAAGTAACTGCTACTAAAACTAAGTTCATACACTATCCAATAGTTAAGATGCACAAATCATGGAAGAGAAGGCATAAAAGTAATAAAGCTACTAATGCTGTTGGGCATTTGCTGATTGTACTCTCACAATTGAAAACCCACTGCATCTTACAAACTTCCAAAATTAGGAAACTCAATTCAGGTAAGAAGAATGCACTCATCTGTTAGAACATTTAACTGTAAAAATTTAGAATTAAAAAAGAGCAGGGCACAGGCCACAATGCAAAATACAGCAAAAAGAAACTTACATTTCTACCCTTCCCAGAGTGGGAAGGCCAATATCCTAGACTGGCCTTTGTCCAAATCACTTCCCTATCCTTCTTGATTGTGGAGACTTTCCGAGGGTACAAGATATTTCAAATTCGAATATATGTGGCTAAAATTTGAGGGATTTGTGGAAAGGGTGAAACGGTAGAACTCTTATCATTTTCAAGGCTCTTTTTGTTTTATTTTGGCCCTCAAGCTTGAGGCATTGAAAGCAGACTTAAGAAAATGGAATGAGGAGGTGTTTGACAATATGAAGGCAGAAGAAGAATCTTTCGAAAGGGCTTTGCAGTCTTGATTTGACTGAAGGGAGGGCCTTATGTGTGGAGGAGAGAGTAAAAAAGAGAAAGTGTGAAGTGATTTGGAGAGTTTCATTCTTTTGGAGTCAAAGATCTAGGACCTTGTGGTTGACGAAGGATGATAAGTGCAAGATATTTTTTCACGGCATGACCAACTCTAACACTGTTAGTTGATGGTTCAAATTCCATCGACCAGGTTTAGGAATGTGAGCATATTGTACAATTCTATGACAAATTGTACACCAAGCAATTCTGATGGGCGGCCCCTCTTTTGACTCTATTGGCAAGGTGGAAGCTAATTGGGTGGAAAGAGTGTTTTGAGTAAGGGGAGGTATTGGAGGTTGTGAGAGCTATGAATGTGTGATAAAGCCCCGAGGCCTGACGGCTTCTCTATGCCTTTCTTCCAAGCTTACTGGGATGTTTTAGAAGAAGATATTATGAAGGTTTTCATGACTTCCATGCTTGAGGCAAGTTTGAAAAGAGCCTTAATGCTACCTTCATCGCTTTTATTCCGAAGATTTCAAGGGCTACTTAGCTTAAGGATTTTTGCCCAATTAGTCTAGTAAGCAGCATTTACAAGATCATTGCCAAAGCGCTTGCTATCAGACTGAAAATGGTTTTGGAGAAGCTTAGTTCCAAGCCTCAAAACACTTTCATTTGGGGAAGGCAGATTCTAAATCATGTTCTTATTACTAATAAATGCCTTGATAGTAGAATCAAATATAGCCAGATGTACTTTGCAACCTAGATATAGAACAAACTTTTGATCACGTCAGTTGGAAAATTCTTTTGTATATGTTGAGGAGAAGTGGTTTTAATGACTTTCTTGATCTCTTTTCTTTTTCTGACTAGGTGCTTCTCTTGTATATTTCTTGTGTACTTGGGTGTGTCCATTGGTTTACAATGAATTTTTGCTATTTATCAAAAGAAAAAAAAGTACGAGTAGAACTAACATCATTGCATTGATACAAATTCTGCATCATCGGAGAATATAAAATGAATAATAACCAGCAAACACTAGTAAAAAGAGAATAAATTGAACTCACAATAAACTAAAGCAGTGGCTCTTTAAAAAGAGCCATTACTCTTTTCCCTTCTACCACCAAAGGCATCATCCCAAAAATAATGATCAAGAAACAAAAAAGTAAAGAAAACACCTACTTTGCATACTAGAAGAATGTCAACAAGAAAATCAGGAACCAGCAACACCCCATGAACATTATGCACAAAAATAATTGGAATAACAAAGCTGTTGCCATATTTAAATTGTTGATTCAGTGACATGCAATAAAGGCTCCAGAAGTTTAAGGAATCAACGGCATCTCACAAACTTTCAATTTAACTGTGCAAACACAAACAAGAGCATAAGCCTTCATTAAAGGAGTGCCAGTTAGTGAAACATTCCCCCAAAGGCAAAATACACATATTATGCCAGATCACAAAAAAAAAAAAAAAAAAAAGGAAAAAGGAAAAAAAGGAAGAAGTTTACAGCATGAACTCTAGCGAGCTTTCCACCTCCTTGAAAGACTATCAAATTTATCCCTTGAAGCTCTACCCTCCTTATAGAAAGCATTCTTCAAGTTTTCCATTGTCGAGTCATATATTCTGACTCTTCTATCAAGCATATCATTGGCAAAACTCCCCAACTCCGACAACCTACCTAACTTACAAAGACCAAGGAGCAAAGCATTTGCGCTCTTATCAAGAGGCTTAATATTGTTCTCAATCATGTAGTTCCAAATCTCAATGGCTGTTTCGGGGTCATAGCCTTCAAACAACATTGCAATGGCCATTGCGCAATTGGAATGCGTAGGCAGCCATTCATTCTTAATCATCTCAATAAAGAACTTACTCAATTCATGGACCTTCTTGTTTTTAATCAAACATTCAAATATCATGTTATAAGTTAACGAATCGGGAAAAGCACCACTAAAGACCATCTCATCCAGGAGACGAAATGCATTATCGATATCATCGCTGTTGCAGAGTAAGCCAATCATGGAATTATACATTATCAAGTTAGGCAACAATCCACTACCCACCATAATATCCCACAATGGGATTGCTTGGCGCGAATCGCCTTGATCAATAAGACTATCAAGAGCATTTGAAAAGAATTTCAAACCTGGCAAGCAGTTATTTCCCTTCATAACTTCAAGAAACTTGATGGCCTCGTCGACCGCTGCCCCACGTACAAGCGTCATCAAGAATGCATCATAAGCCCCCATATAGTGCAGGCTCCAACCGACACCCTCCACCATCTCGCGAAACGTACGTATGGCTTGCGACACATTGCCTTCCTTCTCCAATCCTCCCAACACAATGGTGAACGTGTCCACATCGGGTGGGATCTTCGTTTTGATCCTTTCGACGAACTCCAACGCCTTGGCCGTTTGATTGTCCTCACGGAAAAATGCGCTCAACAGCAAATTCACCGCTACAACATCTTGTTGAATTCCGTACCTATCCATCACATCAAAGCTCATGACCGCCTCGTTAGACCTCCTTACCGTGCAATAATTCTCGAAGACCGACGCGAACGTGGCCGTCGAGAGCACTCCTTCCTGCTTCATCGACCGCACTGCGTCCCACATCGCCTCGAAGAGCTGATTCTTGCCAAGCAAGTCGACCATGAGATTCCAAGCATCGGCCGAGTGCTTCTGGGTCTGCATAGCCCACCGGAAGAACTTCAGAGCAGAGGAGGGGTAGTGATAGGAAAATCTGAGGACTTCTTCGACAATTTCAGGGGAGGGCGAAATGCCCGTAGAAGAGAGTGCAGATTCGATGTCGTGTGGAGAGGCACGGGTGAGGACTTCGCAGATTGTACGGGCTGTGGGGGAAATATCCGGTGCGTCCAGGTGGGATGGGAATTGGTGGACCTTAAGAAGTGGTTTCATGGGTGGGGTTGGCTTTCCTGGGATTGACGAAGAGGAAGGGAGATTTTGGGAAGGTTGGTTGACAATGGCGGTGGACGAGGTACTGGGGTTTACAGCCATGGCCTCCATTTTTGTTCTAATGGAGAAACCCTAGAATCAAATTTTGAAAATTTTTGTCTTCAAATGCATAAAGCCAAGAGAGAGAACCTTGGAGTTCGACTCGAGCTGACTTCTAGATTTTCCAGAGAGGGGGAAAGGTAATGGCGCGGAACCTGGATATTGCCGGCGGACCCCGAAACAGTTAAGCCCATTTAGATGGTGGGTATTCCTTCCCAGGCCAACCAGAAAACCAACACAAATTTTGTATCATGCGTGCCCAACTTTTGATGCAAGACATTTTTTTTTTTTAAAAAAAAAAAAAAAAAAAAAAAATTATTATATTTATATTTGTGATTTTAAAAAGTACAATTTAAAATGTATAATTTGAAAACATGACTTGTAAAAATACAATTAAGCATCTAACAAAATTGCAATTTGATATTTAAAATTATGCATTTTTGAAAAACACTTCCTTGTCTTCGATTTGAAAACGCATAAATCATTTTCTTGTGATTTAGTTTAAAATCACACTTTTTGTCTATGAAATTGCAATGCCAAGCCAATCCTTAGTAGACACATAAAATTTTACAAGCGAAAATAGTCGAGAATCATTTTTCTCTATTTTAACTATCAATTTTTTTAAAGCATTTCCAACCCTTTCACAATTTTAATTAGGGTTAAGTACTCTTTTGCTCATAGGGTTTCAACACTTTATTTTTTTCTCCCGAGGGTTTTATTTTTATCACAGGAGTACATGTGGTTTTCATAAAGAGTTTAACTTATATCAAGATGAGCCTTAAAACCTCATTTTTACAGCTCCCAATCAATAGCTAACACATAAGCAAAAATATAAAAAGTACACAAAAATAACTTGGACCAAAATACACTAGATTTTAGGGTGATAAAATCCCTAAATTGTTAACCTTCCACTTCTAAGTTTTTGTTTTGAATCCCAAAACGAGTTTTGAGGCATTAGAAACGGGTTTTAAGGCATTAAAAACGGGTTTTGAGACGAGTCACAATCGGCAAGGTTTGAGGAGTTCACTGCCGGCCAGACCCTTGGGTCTCTCCGGCTACAGGTTTTTTTTCTTTGATTTGGTGTGACAGTTCTCACTTTCATTCTTTACATTTTTCTTAAATTGATGATGTGTTACATGATGATTAGATGTTGTAAAAAGGCTGGTTTACACCAGGACTTGATAGTATGGGCTCTCTTTCATAAATACCAAGATGGCCATTTAAAATTTCGTCCAAAACTTAACGGAACGCTACGTCAGTACCAATCAAATGTCGCCACGTTCGATATAATTAATTTTTTTAAAAAAATTAAAAAATATATATATATATTTTTTTTAAAAAAAAATCCCCATCCGGCCATGGAGTGGCTCACCACCTCCAAACGGGCCAGATGGGGGTGGCCGAGCCACCCCAAATGGCGTCACCCCAAAATTTTTTTTATTATTTTTTTAAAAAATATATATATATATATATATATATAATCTTTTTAATTTTTTTTAAAAAAATTAATTATATGACATGTGACGACATTTGATTGGTGCTAAGGTGATGTTGATTAAATTTTGGACAAAATTTTAATGAAAGTACTATCTTAATCTTTATAAAAATTACATGTGCTGTAATAAAAATGAAATCCTAAAGAAAAAAAAAAATATTGAAACTATAGGGAGAAAAGATAATTTAATCATTTTAATTATTTACTTTCATTTCCTCTCTCTCACATACGCGCGAACACGCAGACACATGGCAGTGAGTCTGCCACGAACACATCCCTTGTAGATCAACTTTTTTTTTTTCCCGGCCAAAACTATCCGTTTCCGGTAACCATGAATGCATATTCGCCGTTCATCTCAAAACCCATTAGTACACCACCAAAACCAACTCCACCAGTCTTCACCCAAACTTCCAAATTCAATCCAAATGAGGAAAGGGTCTACGAATTTAGGCCACGTAATGTCAGATTTCCAGTTCCCATGAGCACCAGCTGGGGACACTCTTCATCGCCCGTAATTGAATCGGGTATTGGATCCGACTCCAGCTCGTATGGCAATACGCCGGGGAATTTGGAAGCTTCAGAAGAGAACATTGAGAAGGTAGAACCTTTTATAATTTCAAATTGAACAAAAGTCTTTACAACCAAACACGTCCTTTCTGATTTTCGCAATTTTTATTTTTATTTTTTATTTTTTTATATTACTTTCTTCTATGATATGTAGGCTATTTACCGATGTCGCTTCATGGCGCTTCTGGGAGTCTCGGGGTCTTTGGTTGGATCATTTTTATGTTTTATCAAGGTAATTTTTATTTTATTTTTTTATTTTGTTTTTGTTAGGTATTCATCTGGGTTTTGGTGTGATCGAATATGGCTATGTCCAAATAATTTGAAAACCCACATTTTTGAGGTCTTTATACAAATTGGAGTTATACAATTCGGCCCAAACTCCAGTTACTGTTAAAAATTCCAGCTGTCTGATAAACAATCTAAGAAAACTGATTTTTCAAAATGGTCATAATTTGATTTGAGGCGTTGATAAGCATTTAATGTGATAATCATATTTGAAACTAGTTATCAAGCTCTAAAATATGGTATAAATAAGTCTGAAAATTTACTCATTGGGACAGGAAATGTCCCTTCGTTCAAAAAATGGGTCGGTTCGAAGAAGATTCTAATCTAATTGTCTGTTTTATTTGTTGGTAGTCTGTAGAAGGTGGCTCTGTTTGTAGTAGATGTAGTAGTTGCAAATTTGTATGTAATAGTAGTAGAAAGTTATTCAATTTAAAGGGTAGCTGGTAGGTGGGTTGTGCTGTTGCGATATCAAGCAGTTGGTTTTTGTAAGTAGTTTTTGAGCTGAGGGATAGGTGTTTGGTTGAGTTATAGGTTTTTAGCAGCTGAGGTCCTGTTAAGTCTGAAATGTTTTTTGTAATTGGATTGTTTGGCTAGTAAAATGATGGTTATTCATAAAACAGAAAAAGAGATTCCGTCTAATATTTCATATTTGCCTATAAGCCATGACCTTTGAGTATGCTATTCGTACATGTCCCTTTCAAACACATTATAGAACTCAAGTTCACTAAGCCAACTCTTAATCCCTAGTAAATTGGGGTGGCTCAAAAATCATTTTTCAACTAATAGAGGTGAGTTCATATGCATTTCTTCTCACCATTCTATTTGTCAGATCTTATACATCACATCTTTTATCATTGCTTCTATCCATATTATTTTAGGTCTCCTTCTAATAACCATTTTCACCCATCCCTCTTAAATTAAGTCACCCTTTCTCATTGGATTTATCTCAAAAGCAACTCTCCCACATCTTTCCCTCAAACCAATAGTGTGGGAGCTCTTGTCCACTTCTCAATACATCTGAGTATTGATCTAACACAACGCTTAAACGGATCGTCCTAGCTAACTTTTGCCTGCTTCTTGTTGCTTTGTGATTGATGCGGCACTATTAAGGGAAATCACCACTCATTACTCTGAAGGATCCATTCAAATTATGTGACTAAGTTTTTGCTGGTTGTTAACCTACGGCAACCTTGCTCCTATCTCAAGGCGTGGGGCTGGCTCTTTAAAAAGATCAGGAAACTAAGAACTAACATGGTCTGGTTCCTTTCAAATACTTCATGAAAGCTAAAAGCTAACTTTAGTTAGTAAATACCATCTGTCGAACCATTGCATCATATGAATGAATTAAATCATCTCTATTTGTTTATGTTTTTTTGTTTTTTTTTTGTTGATAAATAATCAAATTATCATTAAAAGTGTAAGGTGCCTCCAAGTACGTAGGAAGTATATAAGAGAAGTCACCTAAAAATTAGGGACAAAAAGCTCAAGAAAGTTTGTT
Source organism: Corylus avellana (assembly GCF_965113065.1). Taxonomy (NCBI): domain Eukaryota; kingdom Viridiplantae; phylum Streptophyta; class Magnoliopsida; order Fagales; family Betulaceae; genus Corylus; species Corylus avellana. The sequence goes on from NC_142492.1 coordinate 27,660,784, forward strand.
TATGTATTTTTGAACTTTTCGTATTTTATAGTGATTTAATCCATCGTTGCTTTTGTATTTTGATATTTTGAGAATTGGAGTTGACTCGTGGAGAATTTTTTGGGAAATGAAAAATAAATGAAGTTTGGTTACTCAAATAAAATCATGGTTTCAAGGAGAAAACTTGCAAACTTCATTGAATCATGGACACTCTTTTAATAATAGTGCCTAAAAAAGTTAAATAATTCTTCATGACGTTTGAAGGTGTAATATCTAATAAGCATGCCAGTCCTATAAGATAGACAACAATTTTGAGTGCTCTGTTGGGATATGAAATGAGAGAATGTGCATATATATATATATATATATATAACGTAGGAGAACTTTACTCAGATTAATTGCACGTCACAAACGCATACTGTACAACAATCCTCACCGTTAATCAAACTCCTTCGGGTAACTGACCTCACCCACTAGGACCAGTTACCGAGTAATCCAGGAGCTTTCATCCCTGACGGGCTAAACAGTTTATCCTCATGCCCAGGAGGCGAATGTGCATATATAATTAGTAAAAGATAGGGAAACTTTTTTTTTTTTCTTTGCCATGTTAAAAGATGGATGTATTAGTGTGGATAATCTCATGAATAATGATGAGCAAACTCTAGCAAGCCCACTGATGAAGAAGAGTTAGTTTTGTCATAAAAAAGTTGCAAACGTGCTATTCTTTTTGTATTTATCTCAAGATGTGTACGAACTTGTGAATGGTGATAATTATTGTAATCCCATTTGGTGGTCAGGCAAGTGAATTTTTTATGACAATATTTGTAGAATTCAAGAGCCTTTATTTTAGTTCAATAGCTTAGGGCTTTTATATGTCGAAACTTGTTCGGCTCCTTTTTTCTTTTTCTTTTTTAAATACTATAGGTGGTGTTTACTTGTGTTCTTGCTTGCTATGGCTTTGATGACCTGTTACCTAACGTGAATCTCCTCAATGCATTGATTTACACTGTGACATGCAGGGCTGCACTTTCGTTGTATCATCTTTTATGGAGTACTTTGTAAATAGGGGAAAAGTGATTCTATTGCTGGTTGATGCCATCGGTGAGTCTTTATGAATTATCCTTGATATTCATGCCCCTAATCAGTTGTTTGCTCCTCTCCTAAAAGGTAGACTTTTGTACTATCTTTTAGGGTTAAGTACACTTATGCTCTCTGAATTACTAGCCATTTTAAAAGAAGCCTCACTAATTGACAAGTGTGATACTTGTATGCATCAAACTACCACTCTGTCGTAAAAATGCTACTCCATTAGCGTTGACCATTGAATGGATGGAAAAACCAAATTTGACCGAATTCCCTCACTTTGACCATTGAAACACGAAATTTACCTCTTTTTTATTTGTCTTTTTACTGTTAGTTTGCTGCAATCACTAACTATTACTCTATTGCCTCGTAGATGTCTATCTTTTGGGGACGGTGATGCTGGTCTTTGGAATGGGTCTCTATGAGCTCTTTGTCAGCAATCTTGACAGTGCAAAATCACTATCAGAGGAAAGACTTCCACACCAATCGAATTTTTTCGGCTTATTCACTCTGAAGGTAAGAATTTTTTCTGCAATTTTGAGCAACTGCAACACTTTTTTTGCTTTCTAGTTTAGCCTGTGTGAGTGGATCATAAGCCAACTTTGGTTGATGTTTTTGAGACAATTAATTGTTCATTCATAAAAAATTTACCATTTTAGAGCGTAAAAGCATTGGAAAAATGAAATTACTAGGTGGAATTCCTAATAACCTGCTCTATTAGCATGTAAGATGTGTAAAACTTCTGTAGGTCTGCTGGTCTTTTATGCTTTTCCGTGCTTGACGTATTAGTGTTACGAGTGAACTGAACCAGCTGGAAGTATGCAAATAAACTAAAGTACCTTCTTTTGACTTAGGGTTAACTTCACTTGCTCCATGAAGTATTAGTGGTTCTGTAATTATAACTTCAAATCATCAACTTTTGCAATGTTGATATCTCAAGTTTTAGCCCCTTTTAATTTTGCTCTTTCGTTGGGATTTTCTATTAAATCTTAACGGAAAATGCCAAAACAACCAAAATACTCTTGTTAAAAAAAAAAGGCTAAAATTTGTCTCATGGTGACCCACGGCTAAATTTCACCTGTTTGCCATTTGATTTAACCCCAAACTCTAATGGTAAGAGTGGAATTAAAAGTAGCTGAAATATGGGATACCTATATTGCAAAAATTGATAATTAGATGTTATTGTTAAGATTGCAAAACCGCTAATACTTTGGAGGCGTAAATGAAGTTAACCCTTTTAACATATGTCTATACTTATGGTTTACCTTTTCGTTTCTTTCATTATCCAGGAACGACCTAAATGGCTGGATGTAAAAACCGTCAATGGGCTAAAAACCAAGATTGGCCATGTGATAGTGATGCTTCTTCTAATTGGGTTGTTGGACAAGAGCAAAAAGGCCCTTATACACTCTCCTGCGGATTTGCTTTGTTTCTCTGCTTCTATCCTCCTCTCCTCGGGTTCCCTGTTTCTACTGTCCAAGCTCACTGAGTCAAACTGATAGTTGTCATTGATGACAATACTTTGTAAATATAACTAAAGATATGTGTGTTAATATATATATACTATTTTCGAGAGAAATTTATCTGTTACAAATTATTTTGAGGGATATTTAAATCTAAACTCTATAATAGGATAAAGTTGAAATTTCATCCAATTCGATGTGCTTTAGCCCTCTTGAGTTACATCCGAATTTGGCTACCTGAACCAATTGTGTCATAGATGACATTTTACTTTCGATTTATTTATTTATTGACAGTATGATTGTGTGTCCTAATGTACACACATTACGGGAACGTAAATGAACAAGGCTACTTGCAAACAAGGTTGGCCTTGGCTTGATTAAGCTTGATTTGATTATTAAATGGGCGTTTGTGAACACAAAATTAAGTTCGATTATTAAATGATACAAACTTGTATAAAACTTGGTTCAAATCGGTTAATATTTGTAAAAAGAGTACATATAAAATTTGACTTAGCTCGTTAGCTCGTTTCTCTCTCTCTCTCTCTCTATATATATATATATGGGAAAAGTCTACATACTCTTCTCAAACTACTAAATTGACAATGTTTCCCTCAAACTTTCAATTGTGACAATGTCACTTCTAAACTATCCAAAAATTGTCGATATCTTGTTCAAGGCCACAAAAATGACTCTAAATTTATTTCAATAATACAAAAAATACTCCAATAGATACGAAACAAAAAATAATATATATTTTTTATTTTAGAAAAAACGATTTTTTTTTTTTTTTTTTTAATTTACACCTTGGTTTTTTATTTATTTATTTTAAATTTTTTTAGTTTTTTTTTTTTAAATGTTATTAAGGGTGTTTTTATAATTTATGAGACATTGTTGATTGAGTGGTAGTTTGAAGGAGGTACGTAAACTTTCTCTTATATGTATTAATTGATATGTTAATATACTAATTACTAACATAAATACAAAAGTACCATAATATGATTGTGGTGTGAAGAATTGCATTTCTCTAAAACTTTTAGTGGGATTGAAATAGTAAAGTTACTCTTCACACCCATGTCGCATTAGTTCATGTTGCGTGTCTTAAGTGATTTTTCATGTTGATCACTTTAAAAAACAAAAAAAAAAAGAAAACCACTTATATATAATACATCATTTCAGCCAATATAACATCAGTGTGATAAATGAATGAAAAATGATTGTTTGTATGCTGCATTCCTTCTCCCATCCACCTATTTTGCAAAAGAGAAATCTTAGAGGTACCAAATCTTTTACAAACAGATGGGTACTAAAATGATGTGGAACTTATTTATCGGAGATGATCAAAACAATTAATAAAGAGAAATCATATGGGTATCAATAAATAAGCGCCATATCATTTTGGTATCCATCTCCTCGTAAAAAATTTAATACCTATAATATTTCTCTTTGCAAAATCATTATTAAATCTGTGAAACTCATGAAAATTGGTGGACCATAGTACTATACAGTATAACATATATGTAAATGAGTATAAAGAGTAGCAATATTCGAGATTGCAAACTGTGCATATATGGGCTAAAAAGCCTAAAATCAACCCCAAACTCCCCCCTGGGGGAGTCATTTGTATTGAAATATGCTGGAGTAAATAAATGTAAAGAGAATTGCCTTTTGTCTGTGCGTTGTGTCATGTCTTTAGTGACGTATAAAAGAAACATCATGGTAGTTCTTACTTAATTCATGGACGAAATGGTTTGGTTGAGTGTTTTGAGTACATATAGAATTCCTGATAATAAGGGATTCTTCCATGGCTTTTATTTTATTTTATTTATATATATACACCCGATTACCAGTTGGACAGAATTTTTTACCAAACTGAGTTGGAAGAATTTTTTCCAAAATCTAATCTATAATAATGACATGTGTCATTTGCGCATGTCTTATTATATATATATATATATATATATATATATATACACATTCAGTAAATGATATGAATTTTAGATAAAATTCACCGTTGAACACCGGATTCCAAGGAAAAGATATCTAAGAGCATATATAAACATAGTTGAAATTGTATTTAAACTAGTTGGGACACTTTAAGATCATAACAGAGAGAGTGTGGGTTGTGTGGGTTTAAGGAGAGAATGAGCTCTCATGTGATCTATTCTCATGAAGAGATAACATGTTTAGTTTAAGCGCGTTTGTTTGATGTTAATAGAATGTTATATTACTCATTAACTTTTGTTAGTTTTGTTTTCATGGTTTAGACAACCTTAACTTGTAGATCTAGATTTTTGGGTTTAATATTGTAAGGTTTTAAGTTTTTAAGATTAACGATAGATTATCTCTTAACATTAATGGACGTACTTGTTGTGCATGAAGGTGTTATTGTGAATTAGGACTATGTTAAGCTTGATAAAAGAATCTTAGGTTGTGTTGGATTAAATAAAGCTTGGATTTTTGTTAAAAATAGAGATTCTGCTCAATTACTGAAAGTTTGATGAGATTACTGTAGGAACAAAGTCAAATGACCGGCATCATAACCAAATATTCAAAGGTCAGGCAAAATAACCATTTTGCCCCTAGTTTATATTTAATGGTATTTTGTCTTGAGCACAAGTTAATATTAGAAGAAAAGTAAAAAAGTTGATATTAGATCATTTCATAGATTTGGAGGTTAAATATAACTGCAATTTCATATAGGCTGTTAATAACGAAAATAATAATAATAATGAACTAAAAAATAATAGAAACTAGATAAACGATTTGGAAAAGACCTAAACGACACAGATCAATGTAATAATTTCCTCTAAAGGAAAATATAAAATCAAATAGTATGGTGAAATTTGTTCGACTAGTAGCATTCAAACTTTCAAAGAAAGAACCAAATCCCTTCTATGATATGGAAAAAAGCTTGAAGTTTGAACACTCTTTGAAAGCATGGAACTATGTAAAATAACAATCTAGAAGAAGAGCCACTATTGGGTCCCTTCAATCTCCCCAACAAAGTAGCTGCTACTAAAACTAAGTTCATACACTATCCAATAGTTAAGATGCACAAGTCATGGAAGAGAAAAGGCATAAAAGAGTAATAAAGATACTAATGCTGTTGACATTTGCTGATTGTACTCTCACAATAGAAAACCCACTGCATCTTACAAACTTCGAAAATTAGGAAACTCAATTCAGGTAAGAAGAATGCACTCATCTGTCAGAACATTTAATTGTAAAAATTTAGAATTAAAAAATAAGTAATGCTATAAGTCTTTCTAGAATCCTTCTAGAGTCATCTTAAATATGATGTGGCTTTTAAAATCACCAATAGATCAAAAGTCAATAAATCACATCTCAAATTCAACGGTAATTTTAAAAGCCACGTCACATTTAAGATGACTCTATGAGGACTTTAGGAAGACTTATAACATTACTCTTAAAAAAGAGCAACTGAACTATTTAAAATAACAAACTGAGCTTAAGTACAAATGACAGTAGTAACCATCTAGATGAAGAGCCACTATTGGGTCCCTTCAATCTCCCCAACAAAGTAACTGCTACTAAAACTAAGTTCATACACTATCCAATAGGTAGATGCACAAATGATGGAAGAGAAACGGGATAAAAGAGTAATAAAGATACTAATGCTGTTGACATTTGCTGATTGTACTCTCACAATAGAAAACCCACTGCATCTTACAAACTTCCAAAATTAGGAAACTCAATTGAGGTAAGAAGAAAGCACTCATCTGTCAGAACATTTAACTGTAAAAATTTAGAATTAAAAAGAGCAGGGCATATGCCACAATGCAAAATACAGCAAAAAAAGAACCTACATTTCTAGTCTTCCCAGAGTGGGAAGGCCAATATCCTAGACCAGACTTTGTTTGAATCACTTCATGATCCTTCTTGATTGTGGAGACTTTCAGGCGTACCAAGATATTTCAAATTCGAATATATGTAGCTAAAATTTGAGGGATTTGTGGAAAGGGTGATAAAGCCCTGACGGCTTCTCTATGCCTTTCTTCCAAGCTTACTGGGATGTTATAAAAGAAGAGATTTGGGAGGTTTTCATGACTTTCATGCTAGAAGCAAGTTTGAAAAGAGTCTTAATGCTACTTTATTCGTTCTTATTCCAAAGATTTCAGGGGCTACTTAGCTTAAAGATTTTTGCCCAATTAGTCTAGTAAGCGGCATTTACAAGATCATTGCCAAAGCACTTGCAATCAGACTGAAAATGATTTTGGAGAAGATTATTCCCAACAGTCAAAACACTTTCATCTGGGGAAGGCAGATTCTAAATCCTTATCTTATCACTAATAAATGCCTCGATGGTAGGTGTACTTTGCAAACTAGATTTAGAAAAAGCTTTCGATCATGTCAATTGGAAAATTCTGTTGTATATGTTGAGGAGAAGTGGTTTTAATGACTTTCTCTGTTGTATATGTTGAGGAGAAGTGATTTTAATGACTTTCTTGATTTCTTTTCTTTCTCTGATTAGGTGCTTCTTTTGTATATTTCTTGTGTACTTGGGTGCGTCCTTTGGTTTTCAATGAATTTTTGCTATTTATCAAAAGAGAAAAAAAAACTATGAGTAGAACTAACATCATTGTATTGATACAAATTCTGCATCATCGGAGAAAATAAAATGAATAATAACCAGCAAACACTAGTAAAAAGAGAATAAATTGAACTCACAATAAACTAAAGCAGTGGCTCTTTAAAAAGAGCCATTACTCTTTTCCCTTCTACCACCAAAGGCATCATCCCAAAAATAATGATCAAGAAACAAAAAAGTAAGCAAACTGAAGAAAGTTTTGGCTTGATGGGTGTTGAGCAACTTGGGAAAGAGAAAAGGGACAAAAAAATATAATTAAAAGAACCACATTGCTCTTTCCACAATAAAGATAGTAAAACAATTATGCAAATAATTAAAATTACTTCAACGGGGGGTTAAAAAACACCTACTTTGCATACTAGAAGAATGTCAACAAGAAAATCAGGAACCAGCAACACCCATGAACATTATGCACAAAAATAATAGGGATATCAAAGCTGTTGCGATATTTAAATTGTTGATTCACTGACATGCAATAAAGGCTCCAGAAGTTAAAGGAATCAACGGCATCTCACAAAATTTCCATTCAACTGTACAAACACAAACAAGAGCATAAGCCTTCATTAAAGGAGTGCCAGTTAGTGAAACATTCCTCGAAAAGCAAAATACACATTATGCCAGATCACCAAAAAAAAAAAAGAAAAAAAAAAAAGAAGTTTACATCATGAACTCCAAGGAATAAGACCAATGGATCTTGAACTCGCATAAGAGAGCCTACAACATAAGATTTTTTTAATACTTTAAAAGAATCGTTATAACATTCATCCTATCAATTATACTAGAACAACTAAGCAAACATCAAATGATAATGATAAACATCCAAGTTACGGTTACCCAAAATGAATTATTACAGACAAAGTCTCAAAATGAAATAATTAACTAGAAATATGATGTGTTCCTATGGATTTGTCTAATTTAGACAATTCTCTAGCCAAGATTACATATGTATGGAAGTTGAGAATGCAATTTCTAGATTCCATGACGTGAAGAAGCTTCAAACATAGATCTGATTGCCCTTCCTTCAATAACCCATCAACCAATATTGTCCAAACAATCTCGTCGTTGTTCCATTCTTTCTGAAGCATGCTCTCAAACAAAGTTCGAGCTTCTCCCAACAGACTAGCCCTGCAGAGAGCACAAATAAGTGCTTTGTAGGTTGATAAATGGAGCTCAAAGCCTCTAGTTACCATCAAATTGAATATATTTAGAGCATAGTCCACTGCTAAGTTCTTGCAATGAGCAACTAATATAGAGTTATAGATATCTTGATTAGGGCACAAGCCTCTCTCCCTCATGTTCTCGATCAACTGTTCCGCCTCCCATGATTTGCCTTCTCTACACAAGCCTCTCACTAGAGTAGTATAGGTATCGACAGTAGGTCCACATCCAATCTCTGACAATCTAGTCAACAAATTACATAAAACTTCAAAATCTATATATCTCTCATCTGAGCTGCAACTGTACACATGCTGTGCCACAACGTTTTCTGTGAGCAACTTACATTCTTTTTGCAACCCTTTCAACAACACACTGTAAGTTCGGTAGTTGGGTATGCAGCTTACATTAACCATTCGCCTAAAAAGTAAGAATGCATGATCTAGATTTCCCTGCATAACAAAACCATCAATAAGTGATGTAAATGTCACCTCATCAGGAACTATTCCCTTCCTCTCCATTTCTTCTAGTAACCTCTCCGCATCATCAGCTTTACCCTCTAGACATAACCCATAAATGAGTGAAGTATATGTGTACAAATTTGGTGAGCAATTTCTTTTTTCCATTTCATGGAAGATCGTGAAGGCAAGATTAGTCCCACCATTTCTGCAGAGCCCATCAATCAAAGATGTGTAGGTAATGACATTTGGCAACAATCCTTTCTCTGCCAACTTGTTACACAACTTCTCAGCTTCAGAAAATCGATTATGTTTGGACAACCCACTTACAATGGAATTGTAGGTTTCAATACTTGGATAGCAACCACTTTCCTCCATCTTCTCAAGTAATGATAAGGCAACATCCAATCTACCATCTGCAGAGTATCCATTGATCATAGCAGTGTAACTGACCTGGTTTGGACTAATACCTCTTTCCACCATTTCATGGAAAAGAGTAGATGCAAAATCCAACTTGCCACCCTTGCAAAACCCCGAAATAAGTTTGCTATAAGTCCACTCATCTGGGTCACATCCACTCTCCTTCATCATATCCAATAATCTCAAAGCATTGTTCAGGTTTCCCAATTTAAGGTACCCATTGATGAGTGTATTATATGTAACCACAGTTGGGAAGGGGCCAGCTTTAAGCATTTTGTTGAAAAGAATCATTGCCTTTTTAACATTACCCATGAGGCAAAATCCCTTTATAATTTCATTGTATGTTTGCACATTCAACATACTATGACCTTCCATCCAATAAAAAATATTCAAAGCAACACCAAATCTTCCTCCAGCACACAATTCATTCACCAAAGCATTGTACGTTACTGTGCTCGGAAACATACCATTTTTCAACATCTTGTGGTATAGCCCAATTGCAACCTCAAGTTTCCTAGCTCGAGCCAACCCACTGATCAATGCAGTATACGTCTGAACATTTGGATTACAGCCCCTCTTCCGCATGCTACACACAAGCTCAATAGCCTCATTCACACACCCAGCCTCACATAATGAAGTAATTGGAACTGTATAAGTATACACAGTTGGCTCAATCCCTTTCTCAATCATTTCTTTCATCATGTCTAATGCCTCTTCCAGCCTCCCATCACTGCATAACCCATTAATAAGAGTCGAGTATGTAACAGAATTTGGGTCACACCCCTCCTTCACCATCCTATTGAAAACCCTAAATGCTGGCTTCAAATTACCATTCCTACAATGCCCAAGAATCAAAGACGTATATGTAAAAACATCGGGGCACAAATCATACTGAAAAATCTTACTCAAAATCAACTCTGCCTCTTGCACCTTACCCTTCTTACATAACAAATTAATCGTAGTATTGAATGTCAACAAACTTGGCCTAATCCCACTACTCAATATTTTAGTATAAACATCCTGTGCGACATCAATCATATCAAACTTTCCCAATTGAATTAAAAGTGTATTAAAGCTATACAAAGTAAACCCAAAACCAGATCCACTTATCTCATCAAAATATGACATAGCTTGCTTGAGCTCGCCCTCGTTTTGACAAGCTTTGATCATAAGGATCCTCACATGGTCCGCATGTGCAAATTGGCAGTCACGCACTAGTCTATTCAGCAGTGATATAAAGCAGCTCATATCATGCTTGTAGAAATGCTGCTTTGAGACCCAGTAGAAGAAGCGTAAGGCTGAGTCTGTGTTGTTATGGATTTGAAGAATCTTGGATACATGGTGGGGTTTGAGTTTGGGACTTAAGGATTTTAGTTGCGGGTTCTTTTCCCATTGGGGATCATAGAGGATGTTACAAATTTTGGAGACCAAGTTTGGCAGAGGGTCTTCCAAAGGTGTGGGTAAAAAGTTGGGTTTGGATGAGAATTTGGGAAAATGGGGGGAATCCAATTGAGAAATGAGGGTTTGAAAGTGAAAGGAAGATGAGGTTTTGAGGGGTTTCCTCATATATACCTTCAGTAGAGTATAGAAATACTGCTTACAATACAACTCTCTTGAAGAATTTCATGTGAGACATTGAATGGAAGCAGGGGCGGAGGGAGGGGGGTCAAGAGGGGTTAAATGCCCCACCTCACCTCCAAAAAAATTCCATTACCTCCTGACAATACCACTACTTGAACGACCATCCATGAGTCTACAATAAGTGGAAAAAAAACAAATAAGTACTGCATTATCATCTCACTATCAATTAGATTAATATTTTGGCACTCCTATTGCTAGGTTACACATTCTGTTATCACTCAACATGCACACCAAATTTCATATGAATGACATATCTTTTACTATTTAATCCATATAATGTCAAAATATATATATCATCTTGAACTAGCACCCATCAAATCAGCTCAAAAACCCTGTTCTCAGTTATCAACAAACTTCCAGTGGCAAAGATCTAAAATTTTCAATACCCACCATCAATCTCAATCAAACAACCACAAGCCCAAAGTGCACAAAGACTTCGAATGAATTTTAGCTTGCAATTAAGCAATAAAAACCTAGTAAAAATTTGTTGTAGAAAAGCATCAAAAATTTATAAAGCACTGCAATACAAAGTATAAATGCACACTTTCTCATTTAGAGTAGGATTCTTGTATGAAAAATAAAATAAGACATGCATAAATCAAAACTAATTAAGAAAACCTAAATCAAAGTTTCTTACCCGAGGTCGATGGCTGAGATAGAGAGATGGCTGAGATAGAGAGAGGGGTTGATCTGAAATAATTGAAATAAACTTGTTAGAAACAAAGACGTTAAGAGGTTTATCTGAAAATTGAAATAATTAGGGTTTAGAGTCTAGACTGAGACAGAGAGAGCGCGAGAGAGAGAATGAAAGAAACAAGAGAATATATTCAAAGTGGTCGTTGCACAAAAATCACCTTTTGTGCAACCCACTCAATGAATAACAAATCAGCATGTTGCAAATTAGAAAATAGGTCTGACTACACCGGATAATACCCATCTCAACATCAAATTAAAACAACAAAGACCAAACTTGAGCATCCGCATCAAACTAGCCATTTCTAGCTTTTGTCAAAAAATTTAACAAAATCTGCAAAAAACCCCATTTATTGACTGCTGGCGCGAACGATTTCTTCCCCTCCAACGATTTCTATTTCTTTTTCTTTCCCTCAAGAATTTCATCCCCTCCAAATCGTTCCAGAATACCCAGAAAAAAAAAAAAAAAAAAAACCTGTTCTGTCATTTCCCTTAAAACCAACACTGCATTACTGCAAAGATCCAAACTTGTATGCACACTTCCCCCACCCCGCCGCCCACACAACCACCCACCCCCCCCCCCCCCCCCCCCCCCAACACAACAACCCTACAAAAGTAAAACTTACTCCAAACAAAACAAACCCATATTTCCCATTTCCAAACCGAGTAAAAACAAACAAAAAATCGAACCTGCAATTGGCATCCGAGGGCTGATCGCATAGCAGTTCCCCACGACGTCGTTTTAGATAGCAGCCCCGAGCCCAGCAAACCAACTCAACGACAACAATTAACACTCGACGGAGACTGTTAGATCTGAGAGAGAGCGTTGAGCATTGACATTAGAGCAAGAGCAAGAGAGACACAGAGAGAGAGAGGCTCGGCGTGAGTTTCTTTCTTTTTCTGAGAAAATGAGAGAATGAGATTGAGAGGCAGAGAAGGGTGTCATCTCGTTCTCCCTCCAAAACGATGCCGTTTTGGTGTTTAACACCAAAACAGCATCGTTTTGGATGTTTATTATATATTTAATTAATAAAAAAATTTAATATATATTTATATTATTATATATAAATAAGTGCGGGTGTAATATGTCACTCAAACTCGGTAATTTCGTGTTGGGTTTACAGGTTGTGTCAAAATTGTCAATCCTAAGTTCTGATTATAAAATAAGGAGTTTTTAGTTAAAGTAGTTTGGTTTTACAATAAAAAATAATATTTAGTTAAAGTAGAAAAATATATAAAGTTTTATATTGGGTAGTCTTAAAAAGTGACTAGCTATATCTAATAAAGTGCATTTTGGAAGTTAAATTTAACTAAATTTTGCTTAACTTGATGTGGATGCTTTTAAACTTACCGATGGAGTAATGAGTTATTCTGATTCCCTCAGCCGGAGAGCAGGTGGGTTGGGTATGGGCTAGGTGGGGTCCTGGTAGGTTGGGCGAGGGTGCCGGCGTGGGATTTTTGAAGCCGGCTGTGGGGGATTTCGGCCTAGGTTGTGCGCCGTGGGTCGTTGCGGCGTGCCGGCGTGGGTTGGGCATGAAGGTTGGTGAACTGAGCAGCTATTTTGGTTTTGATTTATGATGAGATTATCATCAGGTGTAGCCAAAATTGTTTTGTAATTTGTGATAGTATGATGTGTCATTTATTGAGTGGTGGGCACAAAAGTCACATTTTGTGCACCGACCACACAAAAGATGCTTTCAAGAAACAAACCATGTGATTGGAGCTCCAGTGGATGAAGAGTGAGCGGGAGCGGCGCAGAATGAGGCTGAACGGGAGCAGGGCAAAGTGAATGAGTGAGGCTAAGGGAGAGGGAGGCGTGATTGAGAGAATCAAAGAAATGAGAGAGATGGAGCCTGAGCTGCGTGCCTGAGATGAGAGAAAATAAGGACAAGAGGGTGGAGGGCTCGGAGGCTGCATGATATGAGAGAAAAGAGGGAGAGGGTGAGAGATAGTTGGGTTTTTGGGGGCTTTAAGGATTTTAGAAAGTATAATCTGAAAGCTTGATTTTTTTAAATACAATTAAGTGGGCATAAATTATTTTCTTGTGATTTTAAACGTATTTATGAAATTGCAATGCCAAGGCAATCCTTAGTAGCCTCATAAAATTTTATTAGCCAAAATAGTCAAAAATCAAATTTCTTTCTTTATTTTAACTATCAATTTTTTTTAAAGCATTTCCAATTGTTTCACAATTTTAATTATATACTTTCATTATTTCATTTCCTCTCTCTATCTCTCACACGCGCGAATACGCAGACACACATGGCAGTGAGTCTGCCACGAACTCATCCCCTTGCAGATCAACTTTTTTTTTTTTTTTTTTTTCGGCCAAAACTATCCGTTTCCGGTAACCATGAAAGCATCTTCGCCGTTCATCACAAAACCCATTAGTACACCACCAAAACCAACTCCACCAGTCTTCACCCAAACTTCCAAATTCAATCCAAATGTGGAAAGGGTCTTCGAATTTAGGCCACGTAATGTCAGATTTCCTGTTCCCATGAGCACCAGCTGGGGACACTCTTCATCGCCTGTAATTGAATCGGGTATTGGATCCGACTCCAGCGCGTATGGCAATACGCCGGGGAACTTGGTAGCTTCTGAAGAGAACATTGAGAAGGTAGAACCTTTTATAATTTCAAATTGAACAAAAGTCTTTACAACCAAACACCTCCTTTCTGATTTTCGCAATTTTTTATTTTTTATATTACTTTCTTTTATGATATGTAGGCTATTTACCGATGTCGCTTCATCGCGCTTCTGGGAGTATCGGGGTCTTTGGTTGGATCATTTTTATGTTTTATCAAGGTAATTTTTATTTTATTTTTTTATTTTGTTTTTGTTAGGTATTCATCTGGGTTTTGGTGTGATCGAATATGGCTATGTCCAAATAATTTGAAAACCCACATTTTTGAGGTCTTTATACAAATTGGAGTGATACAATTCGGCCCAAACTCCAGTTACTGTTAAAAATTCCAGCTGTCTGATAAACAATCTAAGAAAACTGATTTTTCAAAATGGTCATAATTTGATTTGAGGCGTTGATAAGCATCTAATGTGATAATCATATTTGAAACTAGTTATCAAGCTCTAAAATATTGTATAAATAAGTCTGAAAATTTACTCATTGGGACAGGAAATGTCCCTTCGTCCAAAAAATGGGTCGGTTCGAAGAAGATTCTAATCTAATTGTCTGTTTTATTTGTTGGTAGTCTGTAGAAGGTGGCTCTGTTTGTAGTAGATGTAGTAGTTGCAAATTTGTATATAATAGTAGTAGAAAGTTATTCAATTTAAAGGGTAGCTGGTAGGTGGGTTGTGCTGTTGCGATATCAAGCAGTTGGTTTTTGTAAGTAGTTTTTGAGCTGAGGGATAGGTGTTTGGTTGAGTTATAGGTTTTTAGCTGCTGAGGTCCTGTTAAGTATGGAATGTTTTTTGTAATTGGATTGTTTGGCTAGTAAAATGATGGTTATTCATAAAAAAGAAAAAGAGATTCCGTCTAATATTTCATATTTGCCTATAAGCCATGACCTTTGAGTATGCTATTCGTACATGTCCCTTTCAAATGCATTATAGAACTCAAGTTCACTCAGCCAACTCTTAATCCCTAGTAAGGGGTGGCTCAAAAATCATTTTTCAACTAATAGAGGTGAGTTCATATGCATTTCTTCTCACCATTCTATTTGTCAGATCTTATACATCACATCTTTTATCATTGCTTCTATCCATATTATTTTAGGTCTCCTTCTAACCATTTTCACCCATCCCTCTTAAATTAAGTCACCCTTTCTCATTGGATTTATCTCAAAAGCAACTCTCCCTCATCTTTCCCTCAAACCAATAGTGTGGGAGCTCTTGTCCACTTCTCACTACATCTGAGTATTGATCTAACACAACGCTTAAACGGATCGTCCTAGCTAACTTTTGCCCGCTTCTTGTTGCTTTGTGATTGATGCGGCACTATTAAGGGAAATCACCACTCATTACTCTGAAGGATCCATTCAACTGATGTGACTAAGTTTTTGCTGGTTGTTAACCTACGGCAACCCTGCTCCTATCTCAAGGCATGAGACTGGCTCTTTAAAAAGATCAGGAAACTAAGAACTAACACGGTCTGAGTTCCTTTCAAATACTTCATGAAAGCTAAAAGCTAACTTTTTTAGTTGGTAAATACCGTCTGTCGAACCATTGCATCATATGAATGAACTAAATCATCTCTATTTGTTTATTTATTTATTTATTTTTTGATAAATAATCAAATTATCATTAAAAGTGTAAGGTGCCTCCAACTACATTCTACATAGGAAGTATACAAGAGAATTTACCTAAAAATTAGGGACAAAAAGCTCAAGAAAGTTTGTTTATGTATTCGTACATCGTTGCTTTTGTATTTTGATATTTTGAGACATTGGAGTTGACTCGTGGAGAATTTCTTGGGATGTGAAAAATAAATGAAGTTTGGTTACTCAAATAAAATCATGGTTACAAGGAGAAAACTTGCAAACTTCATTAAATCATGGACTCTCTTTTAATAATAGTGCCTAAAAAAGTAAAATAATTCTTCATGACGTTTGCAGGTGTAGTATCTAATAAGCATGCCAGTCCTATAAGATCGACAACAATTTTGAGTGCTCTGTTGGGATATGAAATGAGAGAATGTTCATATATAATTAGTAAAAGATACAGAAACATTTTTTTTTTCTTTGCCATGTTAAAAGATGGATGTATTAGTGTGGATAATCTCATGAATAATGATGAGCGAGCTCTAGCACAATCGGATGAAGAGGGTTTCCCTAGTTACTCTAGGTTAAAATTCAAGGTTCAAGCCCACTGATGAAGAAGAGAGTTAGTTTTGTCATAAAAAAGTTGCAAACGTGCTATTCTTTTTGTATTTATCTCAAGATGTGTACAAACTTGTGAATTGTGATAATTATCATAATCCCATTTGGTGGTCAGGCAAGTGAATTTTCGATGACAATATTTGTTGAATTCAAGAGCTTTTATTTTAGTTCAATAGCTTAGATCTTTTATATGTCAAAACTTGTTCATCTCCTTTTTCTTTTTTTTTTTTTAGAAAAAAAAAAAATACTATAGATGGTGTTTACTTGTGTTCTTGCTTGCTATGGCTTTGATGACCTGTTACTTAACGTGAATCTCCTCAATGCATTGATTTACACTGTTGACATGCAGGGCTGCACTTTCGTTGTATCATCTTTTATGGAGTACTTTGTAAATCGGGGAAAAGTGATTCTATTGCTGGTTGAGGCCATCGGTGAGTCTTTATGAATTATCCTTGTTTTTTTTTTTTGAAGAATGAATTATCCTTGTTATTCATGCCCCTAATCTGTTACTTGCTCCTCCTCAAAGGTGGACTTTTGTACTATCTTTTAGGGTTAAATACACTTAAGCTCTCTGAATTACTAGCCATTTTAAAAGAAGCCCCTCGACTTGACAGGTGTGATACTTGGATACATCAACCTACCATTTTGTGGTAAAAATGCCATTACAATAGCGTTGACCATTAGAATGGATGGAAAAACCAAATTTGACCGAATTCCCTCACTTTGACCATTGAAACACGAAATTTACCTTTTATATTTGTTTTTTCACAGTTAGTCAGCTGCAGTCACTAATTACTACTATATTACCTCGTAGATGTCTATCTTTTGGGGACGGTGATGCTGGTCTTTGGAATGGGTCTCTATGAGCTCTTTGTCAGCAATCTTGATAGTGCGAAATCACTATCAGAGGAAAGACTTCCACACCAATCAAATTTCTTCGGCTTATTCACTCTAAAGGTCAGAATTTTTTCTGCAATTTTGAGCAACTGCAAAACTTCTAATTCTGTTTTGCTTTCTAGTTTAGCCTGTGTGAGTGGGTCATAAGCCAACTTTGGTTGATGTTTTTGAGACAATTAATTGTTCATTCATAAATTTTTTACTGTTTTAGAGTGTAAAAGCATTGGAAAAATGAAATTACTAGGTGGAATTCCTAATAACCTTGCTCTATTAGCATGTAAGATGTGTAAAACTTCTGTAGGTCTGCTGGTCTTTTGTGCTTTTCCGTGCTTGACTTATTAGTGTTACGAGTGAACTGAACCAGCTGGAAGTATGCAAATAAACTAAAGTACCTTCTTTTGACTTAGGGTTAACTTCACTTGCTCCATGAAGTATTAGTGGTTTTGCAATTATAACTTCGAATCATCACTTGCTCTCAATTTTTAGTCCCTTCTAATTTCGTTCTTTTGTTGGGACTTTCTATTAAATCCTAATGGAGATGCCAAAACGACCAAAATACTCTTGTTAAAAAAAAAGGTCAAAATTTGCCTCATGGTGACCCATGGCTAAATTTCACCCGTTTGCCATTTGGTTTAACTTTAAACTCTAATGGTAGGAATTAAATTAGAAGTGACTGAAATATTGGATACCTACATTGCAAAAATTAATAATTAGAGACTATGATTGCAAAACCGCTAATTCTTCGGAGGAGTAAGTGAAAGTTAACCCTTTAACTTATGTCTATGCTTATGGTTTACCTTTTCATTTCTTTCATTATCCAGGAACGACCTAAATGGCTGGATGTGAAAACCGTCAATGGGCTGAAAACCAAGCTTGGGCATGTGATAGTGATGCTTCTTCTAATTGGGTTGTTGGACAAGAGCAAAAAGGCCCTTCTACACTCTCCTGCGGATTTGCTTTGTTTCTCTGCTTCTATCCTCCTCTCCTCTGGTTCCCTGTTTCTACTGTCCAAGCTCAATGAGTCAAACTGATAGTTGTCATTGATGACAATACTTTGTAAATATATGTGTGTGTTAATATATATATATACTATTTTCGAGAGAAATTTATCTGTTACAAATTATTTTGAGAGTTGGTTAAAATCTGAACTCTATATAATAGGATAAAGTTGAAATTTCATTAAATTAGATGTGCTTTAGCGCTCGAGTTACATCCGAATTTGGCTACCTGACCCAATTGTGTCATAGATGACATTTTACTTTCGATTTATTTATTTATTGATAGTATGATTGTGTGTCCTGATGTACACACATAACTAGGGACGTAAATAAACAAGCTTACTCTCAAACAAGGTTGGGCTCGACTCGGTTAAGCTTGGTTTGATTATTAAATGGGCGTTTGTGAACACAAAATTAAGTTCGATTATTAAATGATACAAACTTGTATAAAACTTGGTTCAAATCGGTTAATATTTGTGAAAAAGTTTATATAAAGTTTGACTTAGCTCGTTAGCTCGTTCCTATATATATATATATATATATATGGGAAAGAGAAATGCTATGAATACCAAATCTTTTACTAAGTGAATTTTACCAAATTGATGTGTAGCTCATTCATTGGTATCTGTTATATTTTTTTAATTAATTGTTTTGTTTCTCTCCAATGAATGAGCTGCACATCAATTTGATAAGACTCTCTTGGTAAAAGATTTGGTACTCCTAATATTTCTCTATGGGAAAAGTCTACATACTCTTCTCAAGCTACTACCTAATTGACAGTGTTCCCCTCAAAATTTCAATCTGACAATGTCACCTTTAAACTATCAAAAAATTGATAATGTTTTGCCTAAGGCCAGTAAAATGACAAAAATGACTTTAAATTTATTTCAATAATACAAAAAATACTCCAATAGATTTGAAACAAAAAAAAAGAAAAAAGAAAAAAAGCCAAAAATAATTTTCTTTTATTCAAGAAAAAACGAATTTATTATTATTTTTTTTAAAAAAAAAAAAAAAATTATTAAGGGTGTTTTCGTAATTGAGGGAACATTGTCGATTGGGTTGTAGTTTGAGAGAGATATGTAGACTTTCTCCTATATATAATAATTGATATGTTAATATACTAACATAAGTACAAAAGTAACATAGCTATATATTATACTAAATGTTAATATGTTAATATATGTGTTAGTGTATATTAATAGCTATACTAACTATAGTTAAATTATATAATTTTTCATTAATATATCATATATTCATATATGTTATAATTATTGTTATACTTATAGGTTAGGGATAAATGCATTTCTAGTCCATATGGTTTGGAGTTTTGACAAATATCTCTATGAGTTTTAAAAGTGATTAATCATTATATGGTGCAAGGAAAAAAGAACAATTTAGTTCATGTTGTTAGAAAAGTTGATAGAATCCGTTAATATGCTAAATATGGGTGGCTTAACCATTCCCATAGCCTTGGGAGAACCTGTAACATCCCAAGAAATAATTAACTGGTAATTATTCCTTAGTGTGCCTCCTAGTCAAATTTCTCCAAGGAATAAGACCAATGGATCTTGAACTCTCATAAGAGAGCCTACAACAAGAGATTTTTTTTTAATACTTTAAAAGAATCGTTATAACATTCATCATATCAATTATACTAGAAAAACTAAGAAAACATCAAATAATTATGATAAACATCCAAGTTACGATTACCCAAAATGAATTATTACAGACAAAGTCTCAAAAGATACTCAAAGTCTAGAATAAGTTATTCATAACCAATCATTATAGGGTTACCATAAAATTGATAATACTCCCAAAGACCACCTAGAAAGGTATCATGAAGTGGACTATTGAAACATCTCTACACTCAAGAGAGGGTCTAACTCCTCAAAGATCAGTTGAGTAAGGTGGGGACTTTGTGAAGGCGTTCTCTCGTAGTTTCCATTAAGGAAGGGCTTTTGGGAAATCCTCTTATAGTGTTAGGAGAAATTATTCTTGAAAACTACACTCAAGGTATTGGTTAGATGGGAGCTTAACTGTAATACCCCGACAAAATACCCGTTTTAAAAAGCTATAGATTTGGTTAATGATTTTATTAAACAAGGCTTTAAACCAAAAGACCTAAACATTTTTCATATAACCCAATGCCTTGAGACTTTTGGAAACAAAAACCCAAAACCACCCTCACTAGCCAAGTGCGTGCTAGGGGACCACCGAGCGTACGCCCTTGGCCTAGGTGTGAGAGCGCGCTATGGGACCACACGAGTGCTCACTGACCAGCCTTCAAACCATTGGGCAATACCCAAACATATGTCTGAACTTTTTTACCATTGTGTAATAGTACCTGAACGCTCGCCCATCAGTGCCAGAGCGCTCGCTGACATTTCTGAAAGTAATTTTAACCCATTCTCAACTTTTTCGGACCAAAACATGCCCCAAGCTCCTATATAAGCCATACTTTTCGCCTTCAGCCCCCTTCTTACACTGAGAAATCCTAACCCTAGAGTAAAGAGTGATTTTTGAGAGAGAAGGTGGAAGCCTTGGTGGAGTCTTGCCATCCTCAAGGTGATTTCTAGTTTATTTCTTATTCTTCATATTGCTATTATTGCTTTCTTAGTGTTACACATTTTTAAGAATGCATTGGCAAACTCTTGCACCCATTTTATTGCAAAACCAAGAATGATTTTGAAAAGCTTTCAACCCGCCTTTGTTTTCTTTAAAGTTACATGATAGTATGTTTTGTATTTGAATGTGTCTATTTAGAGCCTAGGGAGAGATGTACCAACGCATAGTTCTAGAGAGAAGCCTAAAACACATTTTGGGAGTTTTTGGCCAAGAATCTTAACTCTTTGGCCAAACGCTTGCCCTCGAAAGAGCGCGCTCACCCAAAGCAACACAAACACCCCATAGCCCAAGGAGAAGGATCCTTTCCACTTCATTTGAAATGGAGGGGATCCATTTAGTTGTTTTAAGAGGGCATTTTTGTCCAAATGAAAAACAGGGAGCCCATAAATGACAAAATTACCCCCTAAAAACAACTAACTTGTTCCTCTCCATTTCATTTGAAATGGAGAGGATCCAAGTCCATAGCAAAAAGATGTGTAGGGCGTTACAAGATGTGATGCTAGGGTTTTTAGTAGCTCTTTTTGTTAGATGGAACCTGGTAGAGTTCTTTAGTACTGATTATAACGATGGGTCATATTTCGTTATAGCAGAGATTCGTGATGTCGTAGGATTCGAGCGAGCGCACGAGGTAAGTAAATACTTACAACTTTTTTTCTTAAAAACGTGTGATATGTCAGCTGAATGAGCACACGTATAATATGAGCATGTCTACATTTTTGTATAACTTGAAAAATGCTTTAATAATTGGTTGATAAGATGCATCGTATGACATGGTACATCGGTACGTGCAATATAATGGCTATGAGCTTACT
Source organism: Corylus avellana (assembly GCF_965113065.1). Lineage (NCBI taxonomy): Eukaryota > Viridiplantae > Streptophyta > Magnoliopsida > Fagales > Betulaceae > Corylus > Corylus avellana. The sequence continues at coordinate 27,682,458 of NC_142492.1, forward strand.
ATATAGACTTAATTCTATGGTAAAACTATGTGTGGATGTTTTATGAGGGCCTTGGATCTAATGGTTATTTCGCGACCGGCGCAACCTTAACGAGTTGGTAACTACAAGACGTACATCATTAGTGGCGTGGGCCACCTAAGGTCCGATTCGGTCAGGCTGCTAGTGTTATGGACGGTAGCATACAATGACCAGGACATTCACATTGTATTACACGTCCATTGGGACAACGCCAACCTTGCTGAGAATGTGTAATATCTCGGGTAGACTATATATGATAGCTATAACCTATAAAACATTACTTTTCTGAATTAAAACACCTAGGCGATTGCCGCTAGAAGTACACCACCTTTTATTAACCAAACAATACTTTTACGGTGTATTAACAGAGACAACACCTTTTTCAAACGTTACCAAAAACTGCATGTTTATACCTGCTTAATGATAACTAGCTCATATCATACTCCATTGTGAGATTTACTTACTAAGTCGTTAGACTTATGCTGTTAGTACTCTGTAGGGAACCAGTTCTTAGAACTAAAGAGTGGCACGGTGGCCACTACAGACCTTGCTTAAGAATCTTCTCACTGTTATCAGGTTTGCTTAAGCTATTATTAGTTGCTCCGTGTCTATGTATTGAGGATTATACTTATTCCTTTGATGATTAATAAACTTCTCAGACTTATCTCACCTTCCTATGCATTAACTCTGATGATGCTTAGAGGGGCGGTTTCCCTTTTTAGCTTCCAAGTAGCTAAACTAAGGTAATTGCCAGTAACCCTACCAGACTGGTCAATGCCAGTTTTGGGGGCATTACATTCACTTTTTGCCAAGATTATGTTGCATTACATGGTGTTTGTGTGGACTTGTTCTTTTGTCTTTCTCTTTGTTGTTGATCACTGTTTTTCTTTGTCTAATTGTTTGTAACTTGATGTATTAGAATTATGGGTGAAATGACAGTTACGGTTAGCGGTTATTGGCTAAAACCGCTAACTGTAACCTCTATGCGGTTAGTAAAATCCAGTAACCACTTAGGTGGTTAGCAGTTAATAATCATAATAACCGCTAATCGCTTTTTAAAAGAAAACATTTTAAAAAAAATTAAAAAAAAAAAAACAAAAACAAAAAACAAAACGATGTCGTTTCATATATATATATAAGCAGTTAGCGGTTAATAACTGCTCACCTTTTCACCCCTACTTAGAATGGTGCGAGGGATGTGAGTCTTTAAGGGCAACTAAGGAAGAAAACCTTCGATTGAATGGCCTCATGAAGGAGCAAGATGTGGAGCTCCTTGCATCTGCTTAGAGGCAACTTTCTTAGAAACTGAAGTAGCTGAGTCTGATCTGGTGTAAGCTCCTTGTCAAGCACCATTGTACAATTTTGAAAAGAGGTTTCGGGGGAGTATGTAACCACCTGTCTGAAATTCAAAAGATACATGTGACAAAATCTTAAAAGCCTACCAACCAAATAAGGGCATTTAAAAAGGATAACATCCAAATATCCCAAGGGTCGGCACCAATCAAAATTCCCATTATCTTAATACTACATCAGATAAGGGAATTTGGGAATAACTGTTGGGAATTAGGCCGGCAGGGTGGCCCAGCCCACCAAAACATAAAGTTTACCCTTAAGCTCAAGAGGGCTGCTAGGTGTCCCAAAATCCTTTCCAAAAGCCTTTCCAAATGATCTGAAAAACACTATTTTGGAAAGGAGTGGGAGATAAAAGAGAGAATAAGAATTTTTTAAGGAAAAAAATGCTTGCCACATCATTTGGGAAGCATTTTGGAAAGAATCCCTTGAGATGTCTAGCATTATCCTAAGCTCAAAGCCCATTAATGGGTCCAAAGACTCAATTCTATTAATGCTGTGCGTAGCAAAGAATCCGCTTCAATAGAATAAAATCCAATCCCACAATAACACTAACGTTCCTGATTCAGAGGAAGAAGAATCCTGATACATACCTTATCGTGGGCATAGTCCCACAAATATGATTGGGCTGAGATAGAAGTTCAAATGGTTACATGAGACATGCTATAAATTAAGGGGAAGCTCCAACCAGGTAAAGGGGGACGTGTTGCCCTCAGCTCATAAACTCACACTTATTTCTTTCAACATTCATTCTCATAAACAATCATGGCTTAAGCACCAGAACTATCTCTGCCAACACCCATAACACTAAGAAACTGTTCTAATAGACGAAATGAATTGAAGAATTTAGAGAATATAATCCAACAAAATAAATATGCAAATACATAATATCTTAAGACCATGTGAGGGTAATTAGAGAGAATTAAAGACCAAATTAACCAACTGACACCTAAAAAAAAATATTAGTAAAGAAGGAAATTTATTTATTCCACATGAAATTCCTGAATATTTACAAATAAAGAAGAATTATTAAAAAAAATATCAGCAAAATTAGAAAAATTGGATATTACAAATATAGCATCTACTTGTAAAATTACTTCTCCACCAGATAAATTACAAACAATAGATAAGGCAGGTATCATACAAACACAAATATTAATGAATTAGAAGAACAATTTAATAATGAAATTAATAAAGTAATAGCAGAAAGAGGATATCAAAGAGATTTGAAGAAAGAGAATTAATAAAGTAAAAGCAATTATAATCATTATATATACAAGAACTTGGCATCCTAAGATACCTGCATGCACCTCCCAACCTACAATTTGAAGAAAGAGAATTAATCTTTATTTTCTGAGCCATTAAACTATATGTTTCTCAATCTTCTAATATCACATTCCAATTGTTAGATTGGGTCTTTCATCCCTTTTGATCTGATTCTCCAACATTCCTATTAGACTATAAGTTGGCGAGCTTATTATTCTTGCTCTTTCTTTCTTAATTTCTTTCCCCTTCTCTTACCTCAATGAGAAGCTTAAGTTCTCGCTTATATATTACATGGTTATCTAATTAACATTATATATATCTTAAAAGCATCAAGGGCCTTTGGGTGCCCTAAAAGGACATTATTTGATTTCATGTTGAAAAAGGTTTAGGTCTTCGGGTGATCGAAAAGACACCAGGTTTCTTATGGCCTGCCTGCAGATTGGCTGAAGAGCCAATCTCACTATAATAATAATTATATCTTGGCTTCAAGATTCTTTCTTTGTAGAGTGCGTTCTTGGTTTTGCCATGTGTAAGTTTTCTGTCAATTGGGCAGCTTAGTATGCATGATTATGCATTGAGTAATGTCATTATTTATTTATTATAAATGGTTGGCTCAAGTGGTAAAGGATTTTGGTTTTGGTGGCATACCCATCAAGTTTAAGATTCGAATCTTCTTAAGTTTAAGATTCAGAGTCTTACCCGATCTGTGTGAGGGAGCTTTCTACGGGTCCGGAGTTTGCCCGAAAGGGGTGGCCGCTATGATAGTCGTATAATAGTCTTTCAGAACACAATTTATTTCTCAAATGAATGTTATTTAGTAGAGTGTTATACGACTGTTATATAACTGGGATGCTGTGACAGTAAAAGCCAGTCATTGAGTTTTCATTTTTCTTACGAAGCTTTTACTGATCCAAACGCTGATTTTCACTATCACATCATTTCAATCGTAAGTATATATATCGGTTTACTAAATAGTATTACTTTATTTTTCATAATTAGCAAAGGAAAATTGAAAAGGTGAAGGGGCGAGACATAATGGAGAAGATGAACCTATATATAAGTTCATTGGTGAAAAAGGATTCATATATATGTAGCCTATATTACCAACTTCTCTCTCATTGCTTTTGCCTTTTCAATGGCTCCTTAATTACTCTATCAACTTACTAGCTAGGCTCTCTCTCGAAAGCAACCTCAATGGAATATGAAATCCAAGGGGTCAACCGTACAATGCATATAGTTTCATCTACTTATATATAAATAAATATATTAGAAGCTTTTCCTACTTTCTGGCATTACCGCTTGACTACATCACCGAGTCTTTTAATCATTACATGTTAGACAAATTAAGGTCACATTCAATTCTGCAAGTTGACCATTATATCAACCCATTGGAGAATCTTTTGCATATATTCATGCCCACTTGGATGGACTCCAGCAAATCATAATCTTCTCTGTATTAGGTCATACTTATATAATTACATATATTTTATCCTCTCTCTCTCTCTCACTCACTATAAAACAATGTGGATCTTTCAAAGGACAGATTAAAAAGAAGCAAAGAAATGTGGAGCATGTCTTTGACAATGACAAGGTTTTTAACCTTTGAATGATGTTCAAGTTGAGGAAGATGATCATTAAATTACGAGGTGGTCGGTGTGGGCATTCCTGCGCTTGTCCAATCTGTGTGCATGGGCCGCCAGGCCACTGACTTCCTGCATATATTCTATCACTTATTGACAAATAGTCTCCAAGAATATCTTCTTCACATATACTTTTATTCCTTGTATGTTGAGTGCATGCAATCAAACTGAAAAAGACGACAAATTTAACATGGGAGTTGATCGAGTAGCTGACTCATCTCTAAAGTTTAATAATTTTTACTTTGCATTCAAGTTATTGTCATTTGTCAGGGTGTTTTCTCAGGGTGTTTGACCCCCAAGATCTTATAATTTATGATACTCCAGTACAATTGTAACACAAAGGGCAACTCCCAAGTGGTAGGGCCTAATTGGTCTCGGTGGTATGTCTATTAAGTCTAAGGTTCGAATTTTTTTAAGTATAAGTAATTTTTTAGGGCACTTTGCATGGATCTTAGACTTATCCGATAAGAGTAAGTACACGATGTGACTAGCTAGGATGGTAATTTGTGTTTGCGTGTCAGGTTTGAGTCATATCGACGCATGTGTATAAGACTATATTACATCAAATAAACAAATTACAGGCTATATTACATCAAACACATGCGTGTCAGGTTATGATTGACACGCATGTGTTTGCGTGTCAATCATAACCTGACTCATTTAATTCAACGGGTAAAATCTCTCAATCTCAACACTCTAATTTTGTATTGTATTTATGTCAGATTTGCGGGTCATGTTAAAAATCGTTTGTTATTATGTCGTGTGTTAGATTTAGATCGTGTTGAAGCAAGTGTATAAGACTATATAGGTCAACTCTAACCCAACCCACTTAATTAAATAGGTCAGATTACTCAATCTTAAGTATCATTTAATTTCGTGTTGAGTTCATGTCGAGTTCACAAGTCGTATAAAAAATTACTAACCCTAAATGTGACGCTAAGCTACCTTAGAGGAATTTTCCGTCATTAAAATAAAAATAAAAAAAAATAAAAAATAAAAAATAAAAAAGGCTTTTCCTTGCAGAAAAACCAAAAGTCCAGTGGGAATATTTTATAAAACACTGAGCCCCATGCCACAATGGAAAAGAAAGTGATAGTAAGAAGCAAAAAAAAAAATTTGAGACATACTCTTAATTCTACTAGGTAAAGAGCTATTGACTAAAACCTAGGGTCCTAGAGGACTCTTACTTGATTTGGCCAGCAACCATATGATGGAAACTCCCTCCGCGAGATTATACCTTATTTGGAAAATGTAGAAATATGACAAAAGTTTGTATGCTCATTATTTTATGCTATTTCTCCTTTAAGCCTTATTATATTATTAGTGTTACGGTTAAGCCCTAATTTTTTTTTTTTTTTGGATGACATTTTGGTTATTAATAATTTTGTTTATTTTATGGGATGAATATAATATTGGGCATTGCACATTCATTTGATTTGATGTATATAGCTTGTAATTAATGAGATTAATTCACAGAAAATCTAAACCAATTTCTTGTGACTCATAATTTATAAACCTTAGTTCGTAGTCGGTAATGAAATTCGGCATTTCATCTTATAACTATAACATATCAATCATGATAATCATGAAAGTAATTAATGAGTACTTCTGATTGATATGTTGATGTGTTTGGAATGCATTGAATTAAAGCACGTGAATTATTATTCTATAAAGTATAGTTAATTGAATAATTTAAACGCATGACTATACTTATATCATTAACTCTCAATTTTAAGAAGAATGTGATTTCAAATGTGAAATGTATGTCTCTTCAATACATTTAGAAATTTGATATTTCTTGATCAAAATCTTGTTTCAACTTCATCATAAATTGAAAATTGACTCCGGTTGTTTAGTATGTTACTCTTTAAGGTTTTGAATACATGGGATTTTTCACTTCTTTATAATTGGAGGAAAACATTGGAACTTTTTGTAATAGGCTTGTGAATTTTATTAAGGAATTATCAAAACAATTGTAATGCCCCGACTTTTCGTACTCAATTTGTATTGATATTGTACCTAAACATTAGTCTCTATACTTTTCTTAACTCTTATGATATTTTTTTAAACCTATCTTTCCATTTAAAGTTAATTTGTTTAAACCTATCTTCTGATCTCAGCCTCCCATCCAGACGAACCATCATTGGGTCGGACAGTAGTCTGGCAGTCATGACACTATCTTCTCTAAAAATCCTCTATGAATTCACTTTTAACACTTCTGGATTAGTTTATTGTAGTGTTTATGAAACATTATCCTAATTTATTTAGAAACCCTAATTTCTATCAGAACTTTTCTTTTCCCATATTCCATATTACAAAAGACTTTGGTAGCACGTACAACGACGTGTTTATGAGTGTAAACAAATCTCACGTAGAACCCCTTTAGACTTTATAAAAATATCCTCAAAACTTCCTTTTTATAATATTAGCCATAAAAACATAATCATTGTCATGGTTACACAATTTTTTGGGCATCATATCTAAAAAATTAACTTTACATCAGATTTTGGGCGATAAAGAAGTCCTATTCAAGGTCTTAATTGAAGCAAGAGGCCAGGTCTAATTCTATATAGCTCTCACAACTCCTAACTCAACATAAATAACAAGATCTTGTCCAAGTCTACCTTAAATCTTCAGACTATAAATAGGCCCCTACACAAGGTATAAATATATCTTCCCATACTCTCTCAAACTTTGATTCTTTTGTAGTTATTTGGAGAGCAGGTATTGGAGTTTGCCTGGCATAGATGCTGGCGGATCTTTTGACGCTTTTATTCTTTTGTAGTTATTTGGAGAGCACAACGACGTATTGCAGATCTAGAAGGTCCCGAAAAATGTGCAGTCCACACCGTGTCGAAAATTGTTCTAACAAATGCAAATTTTATAATGCTACTTAGAGCATTATAACGACAATGTAGCGTTTTCACTTATAAGTTTATACACTCATTATTACGACACCAAAATAATAATGAACTATGCGCATATTATTATTTGGGGATTACAACTGTGATATGGCTTTATTTATCTATGTAAAAGCTAAATGGGCATTATAACAACATATTTAAAATTTTAACTAAGAAAATAAACAAAAGCCAGAGTTTAGAGATTATATCCGATAATTAACTTTGCTTAAAACGAAAACTTGAATTTCTAGACCGAGATTTCCACTTCGCATGGCTTTACTACCCAAAAGCTCTCTCTCTCTTATGCACAAATAAATACAAAAGTTAAACGTATCACAAAGAAAGAGGGATGAATCGTGTGAGAAATCCCTTAATATTTTGGTCCTATTTATAGCTATTCGGGGTAGCTACTATTCAACCTTACATGGACGATAGACAGGCTCGTCTGAATGTGATTTAACATGTCACACCTATGGTTTTCTTACATTTGTTCGTCCGAATAGACTACCTTTGCAACCGAACGAAATCGTGTCAACATGCACTAACTCGAGAAATGCTAGGTGTCAATATTTTCTCCATATTTTGCTTATATTCTCGTACAAATCAACTATTAAATTTGTGGACTATATATAAGTCAATGGTGAACTCCACAAATCTAATGGTTGATCTATTGAATTTATTGAAGAATATATAGGTCAAATATGAGAAACTTATTGATCCCTACCATTTCTCCTCTAACTCTTTCTCCCACCTATCCTTATAATTGCCACATGGCAGATCCCTAGCCACGTGTTGGTGGCGGCCTTTGAACAGAGCCCTCTCAAGTTTGGATGACCACATCATCAAAACTTGATCTCCAAATTCGAACTATAGTTCAAACGAAACCTTTGCAAGTTTAGACGACCGCAGCTGAAATATGTTTTCACGGTGTTTCCTTCGTTCGTTCCGACAGGCCCCTTTACAATTTTGGACAGAATGCTTCTATTCTAATATTTTATTCTAATTATACGCATGCACTTGTGATTAATTTGGTCATAAATTTTGTTATGAGTGTCAGAATCATGCAAAAGACCAAATTCAGAAAGCTCTTTTTGGGGTGCACGTCGTTGTCACTCAACTAAAGTTTGGTGACATTTTTGAGCTTAAACTCCATCGTTTTTTCCCTCCAAATCCCCATTTCAATTTATCCGGCCACTTCCATTTGCTAGAAATACTAGCTTATTTCTTTTAGGGACAGATAGGGTACTCCCATATCTTATAATCAAACATTTTAATAAGTTATTCCATTCGTTTTGATAATTTTTATTATTATTTTATGTGATTTGATTTCTCGGGCATTATAGCTACTTACCTCGGTCCACGGCCCTAGATCAATTTTCTTACATCTTGCAAATTATTCATTTCTTCTTAGAAAATTACTAGTTTATCTTTTAGTTTGTTTGAGATTGCGTTTAAAAAATAGAACTTTTAAGTCAAAAAGCTCTTTTTGGCAAAAGCTTCATTTTTAAGCTTTTGCCAAAAGTGCGTTTTTGTCATTTTTAGGTTTTTTAGAGCCTTAAAAGCGCTTTTAATTTTTTTACCAAACGAGTATATTTTTTTTCCTTCAAACGGACTTTTTGAGTGATAACGCATTTTTATGCTCCTCAAATGCAATTTCAAACAGGCCCTAGGGCAAACAATCGCACTTTTAATGCATAAAGAAAGAATTAATTAGTTTTTAGATTTATTTAATTTTCGTAATCATTTAGGTTTTATATTTTAACAGCCTGTTTGGGATTGCGTTTGAAAAACAGAGCTTTTAAGTCAAAAAAATACTTTTTGACAAAAACATAATTTTTAAACTTTTGCCAAAAGTGCGTTTTGGCAATTTTTAGGATTTTTGGATCCTTAAAAGCGCTTTCAATTTTTTTTACCAAACGAGTTTTTTTTTTTTTTTTTTTTTTTTTTTTTTTTTTTTTTTTTTTTCCAAACGGATTTTTTGAGTGTTAAACGCATTTTTAAGCCCCTCAAACGCATACTCAAATAGACCCTAAGAGTTAAAGCATTTTTGTAATTCAATAATGGGTTTGGCCTAGAGTCAATTAAAATAGGGTTAGAGTTATTTTTATAATTTAATAATGGGCTTAGCCCAAAAGTCAATCAAATTAAACTAGGATTAGGGTTTTGTTAGTCTATTTAAGCAAACTCTTGTACTCCTATAAAATATGTTTTCTTAGACGTATGATTGCTCCCTTCTTCTTGGTAGTAAAACTCTACCAAAACCCCATTGTTGATCGGTGAGACTCTGATCAAGGTTTATTTATTTTTTTAAGTTATTCTCTTTCCGTCCTGCGCCAACTTCTTTTGAAGCACGGCCTTCCATGTAACTTTTGATGGCTTGATTTGTTGGGTCGTGGATCAGCTAAGTTGGGCCCAATAAAACGATTTGCTGGCCCATCCCTAGAGCTCGGTCATTTTTACTGTTCACCATGTTTATACTCGGCAAATTTATGCCCATTTGTGCCCAGTGAACCACGTTCGGTTAGGAGGCTCGGTAAACCGAACCTCACATGAATGTGAATTCCCGAGAAAGCACTCTCAGAATATTATATATACTTGCATAAATATCCCATTTACCGTTCTCCAATATATTATTGACACGTGGACTCTCGGTAAGTCCACAATGTTGGATGAACAGGTACAACCCGATGCCTATAAAAGGGGAGTCCCCTCTTTTATTCTGGTAATCTTCTTTTTTCTCTCATTAACTGAATATTTCTGATTATCTTTATCTTTGAAGTTATTTTTTCTCTTAAACACTGTGACTAACTTAGGCATCGGAGCTATCCCCCGCCGGACAACGCCGGCAGCTTTGATCCCTTTTCTTTGACATTTCTCAGCCAGATAAATCCCAGTAGACATCAAGATATTTATGAGATCCATCCTACGCCATCATTCGGAAAACTACTTAAACAGTTTGGCACCGTCTGTGGGAACTCGATTTTTTATCGGTTCTTACTAATCTCAAATATTCCAATATGGTGAACGCTCCCCCACACCCTGTTACACCTCCAAACCCTGACCCTGTTACACCTCCACACACCGACCCTATTACACCTCCACACCCTGCTCCAAATGTTCAAACCAATATTCTTGGAACATCACACGAACCAAACACCCAAGCAACCTTATTGGAAAGTTTTATGAAGCGAATAGTTGAATCAATGGAAGCTATGAGGAAACAGAACGAGGAGATCGTCTCTAGGTTAACTCATAGAGAAGATCAGATGCACGAAGGAAGGCAAGAAGGAGAATTCCAGGAACCACCATCGCCGACTCGACAGCAGTCGGCCCGGCCAGACGCTGAAAGTTCGATACGTGGGAGTCATACTACTATACAAACCAGGAGAGACTCTCACCGAGAAAGATCTTGTAACAAGGTACAGTTTGGTGGTAAGTCTCATCGTGGCGAAACTGTCACGCCAAATCCCATCATAATCGCCCTCACCAAGGTTGTTCTCACCATCCGAATCCTGAAGGGGTTGTCATGAATAAAGAGGTGCGAGATCTTCAGGAGAAGTATGAGAAGATGGCTTTTCTAATTGAAAATGGTGAAAATCAATCCTTAGCTAAAGATCTTATGCAATATACCAATCTGCCTTTCACTGACCGAGTAATGAGATTTCCTCTTCCTGACAAATTCAAAATGCCTTGGGTCAATAAGTATGACGGAAGCACAGATCCTTATGATCATATGGAGAGTTTCCGAGCTCACATTATTCTTCATGATACTCCAGACGAGATAGCTTGCCGAGCTTTCCCACTAACTTTGGAAGGTATTGCCAAAGAATGGTTTGGAGGTCTGAGTCCTAAATCTGTTGACAACTTCGATTTTCTCAGACAACAATTTCTGGGTCAATTCATTGCTGTTCAGAAAAGAAAGAAAAACCCAGTTTATTTACTGGCTATCATCCAAGGGAAAACCGAGTCTTTAAAAGATTATATGTTACGTTTTAATCGGGAGAAGTTGATGGCCGAAACCCCGGATGAACAAATTGTGCTTTCAGCTTTGATGCATGGCATAAGAGCTGATGGGCCGTTAATGGCCGAGTTAGCTCAGAAATCAACCTCGGGAACTCTTCGGCAGTTCACGAACAAAGCTGAAGAATTCATTAACCAAGAAGAAACTATCTCAGCTTTGATGAAGTCCAAACCCGAGGAGAGTAAGCATGTCGCTGACTCGGTTAGAATAACACCAAAGGCTTTGGTGGAGAAAAAGAAGACAAGAGATCATCAGATGGTGAGAATCCCAAAAAAGAAGATTGAGTTACCGCCCAAGCAGAATCAACAGCAACAGTATGTAGGGTGGACACCTCTGAACACAACTGTTTACAAGGTATTCATGGAGGTCAGGAAGGATCCGAGCTTCCGATGGCCTGGAAAAATGAAAGCTCTTCCCCAAAATTGGACCACTCATAAGCTTTGTGAATATCATAACGATCACGGGCATTATACCGAAGATTGTATAAGCCTTCGGTTTGAAATTGAAAAGTTTCTCAGAAATGGGAAGTTGTTGAAGTTTGTAGCCGAAGAGAAAGGTCGAGAGAAAAATCCTCAAAACGAGCAGAGTCATCGTTCATCACAGAACATGGAGCCGAACAATAATAATTTTCGCAATCAGAGACAAAAGCGTGATGAACCGAGGGTCCCTCATACCAATCAACAAAACCCTCAGAATCAAACCATAGTTGGGGAAATCTGAACAATCTCAGGCGGATTGGCTGGGGGAGGGGAATCTAGTTCGGCAAGGAAAGCCTATGTTATGCAAGTGAGAACGAAAGAAGTTTTTTCGCTTGAAAAGCCCTCCAAAGCCCAGAAACTAGAATCGGGCGTTCTATCATTTTCGGAGGAGGATGTGAAAGAAGTTTCAAAGCCACATGACAATGCGTTGGTGATAACTCTGACAGTGGCTAATCATGCTATTCACCGAGTTCTAGTGGACAATGGAAGTTTGGCTGATATTCTCTACTGGACAGTTGTTCAAAAACTAGGCGTTGGCCGAGGGAAGTTAAAGCCTTTCTTATCACCATTAATCGGGTTTGCAGGGGAGCGTGTTCAACCCATCAGAATGATTTCTCTTCCAGTAACAGCAGGAACCGCTCCTAAACAGTCCACAATCATGGTGGATTTTTTGGTGATTGACCAACCATCGGCGTATAATGTAATCATCGGTCGCCGAACTTTGAACCAACTGAAGGCTGCAACTTCTACTTATTATTTGAAGATGAAATTTTCGACGACCGAAGGCGTCGGAGAGGTTAAAGGTGATCAAGTTGTCACCAGAAAGTGTTATAATACATCTTTGAAGAGGTGCCCAGAATCAGCACTATTGACAATCGGCAATTTGGGCAGTGAGAAGAAAATCCAATTGAAGAAAGAACCAACCGAACCACTGGTTGATATACCAATAGCTGAAGGAAAGATTGTAAAGGTCGGTTCTCAACTAACTCCAGAAGCCAAGGAAGTTCTCATCCGCTTCCTTCAGGAAAATTTGGAAGTTTTTGCATGGTCTCCCAAGGACATGCCGGGGATCGATCCTAAGGATATTGTTCATCATTTGAATATTAATCCAGAGATCAAGCCTGTGAAACAAAAGCGAAGGAAGTTTGCACTTGAGAGAAACATGGCAATTGCCAAAGAGGTAGACAAGTTACTTAGAGCCTAGTTTAATGAAGAAGTCTATTATCCCGATTGGTTAGCCAATGTGGTCATGGTCAAGAAGTCCAACGGGAAATGGAAGATGTACGTGGACTTCACCGATCTTAACTAGGCTTGCCCGAAAGATAGTTTTCCACTACTACACATAAGTTCGTTAGTTGATTCAACGGCCGGGTATGAACTTCTAAGCTTCATGGATGTGTTTTCTGGTTACAATCAGATCTTCATGCACCCATCTGATCAAGATAAAACGGCGTTTATCACTGACCGAGGCTTGTATTGCTACAAAGTCATGCCTTTCGGTCTGAAAAATGCCGAAGCTACCTACCAAAGGCTAGTAAACAAGATGTTTCAGGAGCAGATTGGGAAGAATATGAAAGTTTATGTCGATGACATGTTGGTCAAGAGCAGGCTGTAGATAAATCATGTGGCGGATTTACAAGAGGCGTTCACAACGTTGAAACGGTTCAAGATGAAGTTGAATCCTACGAAGTGCGCATTTGGGGTTTCATTGGGAAAGCTCCTCGGATATATGGTGTCAAGCCGAGGAATTGAAGCCAACCCAGAGAAGATTCAAGCAGTGCTGGATATGCAATCTCCAAAGAATACAAAGCAGGTGTAACAATTGACCGGTAAAATTGCAGCATTGAATAGGTTCATCTCTCGATCCACAGATAAATGCCTTCATTTCTTTAAAATTCTAAGGAAAGCTTTCGAATGGTCAGAGGAGTGTGAGCGAGCTTTTGAGCAATTCAAGAAGTACTTGGTTAGCCCACCTCTCCAACCGCGGTCAGTGTGGCTTTGATTAGAGAAGAGGAGGGAGTTCAGAAACCAGTTTACTTTATCAGCCGAGCGTTACATGGCGCTAAGGAGAGGTATGTGCAAATGGAAAAACTTGCTTTTGCTCTGGTCATTGCATCTAGAAAGCTTCGACCGTACTTTCAAACCCACACAATCAATGTGTTGACCAAGTATCTATTGAAGAAAGTGCTTCGGAAGTTGGATCTGTCTGGTCGGTTAGTTAATTGGGCGATTGAAATTAGTGCGTTCGATATCCATTTTATTTCACACAATGCTATCAAAGGCCAATCACTTGCGGACTTCCTGGTAGAATTCACCAATACGCAAGACCTGGAAGCTTGGCCTAAAGAAAAAACATGGGTGATTTATGTGGATGGTTCCTCTACAAAGAAGAACGGTGAAGTTGAAGTGGTGATGATCACACCAGATGGAAAAGAGTTAAAGAGTTCGTTAAGATTAGAATTTAAGACTACTAATAACGAAGCAGAATATGAAGCAATAGTAGCTGGGCTCGGCTTAGCCCGGGAGATGGAGGCAAAGTTTATGAAAATACGGAGTGACTCTCAGGTGATTGTCGGCCATATTCATGGCAAATTCAAGGCTAAGGGCAATAAAATGAAGCTATAATTATCCAAAGTCCAGAATATGCAAAAGGCTTTCAAAAAATTTTGCATTGTTAAAATCCCAAGGGAAGAGAATGAGAAGACAGATCTTTTAGCTCAGTTAGGGTCAGCAACTGATGATGGAGTAGAAAAAACCGACCAACCGATACAAATTCTACAGCAGCCTACTATCACCGAGGAGGTCATGGTTTTAAGTGTTGAGGTCATGCCGGCCTGAGCCGAAGAGATTGTCTGTTATCTAGAGAAAGGAGTTCTCCCAGTAGATAAAAGGAAGGCTATGCAATTAAAAAGAAAAGCTACTCGATTCACTCTCCTCAATGGCGCCCTTTTTAAAAGAGGTTTTATGCTACCTCTCCTTAAGTGCGTTTCTCAAGAAGAGGGTAATTATATCCTCCAAGAGATACATGAAGGAATTTGTGGCAGTCATTCAGGAGCTCGAATGTTAGCACACAAAGCTGTTAGAGCAGGATTCTTTTGGCCGGGTATGAATCGGGATTCCATACAAATTGTCAAAACTTGTGATAATTGCCAACGTTTTGCCAACATCATCAAGCAACCGCCTAAGGAGCTTAGTTCAGTCTCCTCGCCAAGGCCGTTTTCAAAGTGGGGAGTGGATATAGTAGGGTCGTTACCTCCAGGAAAGGGGGGTGTTCGGTTCGCTGTAGTTGTCGTGGATTATTTTACAAAATGGGCAGAGGTCGAGGCCTTGGTTAACATTACAGCGAAAAATATCGAGAAGTTTCTTTGGAAAAATGTTATCTGCCAATATGGAATTCCTCATGCCTTTGTTACAGACAATGGCAAACAGTTTGATTGTGATTCCTTTCGAGACTGGTGCGCCGGGCTTCATGTTCGCCAATACTTCTCATCTCCAGGACATCCTCAAGCAAATGGACAAGTAGAAGCAACGAACAAAACCATATTCATGATCCTGAAGAAGAAGCTCGGGCAGCACAAAGGAAACTGGGCAGAAGTCCTTCTCAAGGTTTTATGGGCATACCGTTTCACCAAAAGAACCTCGACCGAGGAAACCCCTTTTCCTTTAGCCTATGGAACCGAGGCTATCATTCCAGCCGAGATTGGATCGAGGAGCTTTCATGTAGACACCTTCAACCCCAAACTCAACGGCAAGGGTCTGAAATTACATCTCGATTTATTGCAAGAGAAGCAGGATCAGGATCAAGCTCAGGTTACTATGGCAGCATACCAACAGAGGGTAGCTCGATATTTCAATTGGCGGGTTAAACATTGTAATTTTCAATTGGCGGGTTAAACAATGTGGCAAAGCATGAGCGTATCATCTCACAAACTCCGAAGGCAAGCCACTCTAACGACCATGGAATGCTGAGCATCTTAAGAAGTATTTTGTATAGAATTATAATTCTCAGAGCTTCACTTTTGTTGTACTCCTGTTATAACGAATAAATACTCATGAATGAAGGATTCTCTGAGGTTATAATCATGCAGAAGTCTTAAAAATGCAGCAGACCATACCTTTTATCTAAACACTAAAAAAACAACAACTAAATAAAGCATTCTCCGAGAGCCACCTTTGGAGAAATGTCTATAACACTTTCCGACCCTTCGGTAAAATATAGCCGGAGATTTTCTCGAACTTTGTTCGATGAAATTTCACTAAGGAGCTTTCCCAAACTTAGCCTTTACTCCAAAGGTTCCACCTCGGAGAAATATAGCTGGAAAGTTTCCCGAGCATCGCTCGAGCATCGCTCGGTGTATTATCACTAAGGCACTTTCACCAAGGAAGAGTTCGGAAACATAGTTGAACAAGCGTTTTTTGAACTAACCACATTTTCCCTAAAAGGTTCCACTTTGGAGGAATATAACCGGAGAGTTTCCCGAACTTAATTCGGTGAAATATCACTAAGGCGCTTCCCCAAAGATGAAGTTCACAAACTTAATCGGACTCTACGATCTAAAACTTAACTTTTCCCCAAAGGTTACTATTCGGCGAAATATAGCCAGAGAATTTTCCGAACTTTGTTCGATGAAATTTCACTAAGGCGCTTTCTCGAGGAAGAAGTTCACAAGCATGACTAACGCCAGCATCTTCCTAATTTAAACCTTTACCAAATGTTTGGCAAAACATAGTCGAACCAAACACTCGGCATACCGAATGTTCAAATATTGCGTTTAAACCTAATGTTTCCCCAAGCATGCACATTCAGTATTCCTCTCGGTAATCCGCGTAAGGCTCAGTAAGTCATGCACTCCATCCACAAATTCCAGAAAATCAAGCAATAATCAAACACACACAGTGATCGGCGATTACTCGTATTTTGTGAGCGTACTTTCTATGAGCAAACACACACATAATAGACTCAAAATTTTACCCTTCATAAGATTCCCATCATTATAAATTCAAAATTTATAAACAATAGGAATCGAGGGGGTATACATATATAAAGCATAAGTTATGAAGCATAGAAGAATTAATCATTTCAGAAACATTCCTATTTCATTATCAGAGTAAAGCAATTAGATACAAGGAGGGAATTATGTCATTTTAGAGGCTACAAAAAAAATATATATATATATCATCAAATCAAATCAAATAGCACCATCCGATGCACGGTCCCATTCCTCATTAGATACAGTCACTGATTTTTTCGAGTCATCAGGTGCTTCAGCATGCTTGGTTGCAGTAGAAGATTCCCCGGTCCGATATCGAGGGAATGGGCTAAAACCGAAGATTGTAATGCCTTTACAGTCAGCCATCTACTCTTGACCAACCACAGCTATCTTCGAAATGGCCTCTTCATTGGGGGGAACATCTTCAAGCTTAATTGTGTCCAGATCAACACCTTCGGGAGGACTTTTTGACCAACTCCAAAAGGTCTCAAAACCGGAGATGAAGCCTATACCCCAGCCATAATCTCAGCCCCATGAAGCAAAAGAAAGCTGTTTATAGAAATTTCGAGCTTTATCCTTGTATCTGGTCACTTGCTCTTTAGCTCGAGAAAATTTTCCTTCAAAACTTACAGCTTCCTTTTTAGCAACCTTAAGCCTCTTCTGTGTTGATTTTTGTTTTTTCTTAGCAGCCAGAAGTTGCTCCTCGGATGCCTTTAATTTTCCCTCAGCCACTTCGGCTCATGTACATTGCGCAGCCGAGTATTTTTGAGCCTCTTCAAGCTCCTCGAAAACCGAATTAATGCGAGACTCGGTAGCTCGACATTGAAGTTCAGCATCGGCAAAACTCTCCTTAAGATGAGTTGCTCCATCCTCAAGAGTCGAGTAATCAGCCAGCAAATTTGCGTACTTTGCTTTCTCAGCAGCTAGCTCGGATTCCGAATTCTATGACCAAGAAACTGCTCCAACACTTTGAGCCTCCAACCTGGCAACCTGCTCACCCGAGAGAAGAAGCACACTCTGTTGCTGGAATGACAGTTCTTTTAGTCGTTTTATCTCGGCCTCAGCCTCTTCAAGCTTTTTCTTGATATTCTCGGTTTCCAGAGCCGAGTTCTCAGCAGACCTTCTAAAGTTGAGGTAGTAGTTCAAACTGTGCATTGATCCCTGCAAAAGAAAAAAGTTTTAGAATCACCCGATTTTATCTTTAAAAGGAATAGAAAACAAAGAGCAATTTACCTCCAACTGGTGGTACAGCATGTGCTCCATCACTTCCTTCGGAAGCTGGGCTCTGACTTCTGGCGAACTATTAGCTGCGATCAGATTTACCAAAGTAGCAAAGGGATTTCCAAGCCAGTTGTCACCCAGTCGAGTGAGAGGCTCCCCAAATGACCAAGTTTTTGGGTCAGGTGTACGATCTACCGAAGGACCTGTTGGTCGTGAAGTCTCGGTAGGATTCTGTGCGGGTTCACTAGGAGTGCTATCTCTCGGCAGCTGAGGTGAACCTCCAAGGCTGGCTGAGTCTCCTACAGTTTCATCCGCAGTTGCAACAGTCTCGATATCCACTTGCTCGGGAACCACATGGGCATCGGCCACCTCTTCAGCCGTTGGAAGCTCGAAAGCTAGAGGCTCAGGAATCACTCGCTCATTGCCCGCAGACTCGGTAACCGAGGGTTCAAAAGTCACGAGCTCCTTGGCAGCTTGAGTTCCAACACCTGCAGTTTCTGTATGTGCATATTCGGGTTGCAAGGATAGGCCCCCAGCCTCGGTTTGACTAGGGTAAACCACGGCTAGCGGCGGTATTATTGTCATCCTTGAGGCAAGCTCCCTGAGAATATCACCGACGTCTACCGGATCCTCCTCCGAAGAATCAGAAGCACTTTGGTGTGCGGCTTCAGCAGAAGTTAAAGGTAGGGGAACTGCCGAGATTGGTTCGACTTCTAAAACCTCGGAGAAAGGAGGTCCAGGCCTCACTGGTGTGTGAGAGGACGATCGGGGGGTCGGTTTGCAAGAAGGACATCTCGGGCTGATGTGCCTTGTTCTCCTAGAAATTCTCTGACACCCCTAAGAACCAAGGAATATGCTCTGACATAAGGAGCGGGTGCTTCAACTTCAGAAGCTCCAAGTACCCCCGAGTCACTCGCAACACCGGTTCTTTTTCCCTCAGAAAGAACATGCGGTACTGTTCCTGTTATTTCAGGAACCGAATGTGCCTCAGTTTCCTCGGCCTCCAAATCGACAATTGGCTGTGCTGCTTGCGAGCTGCCCTCAATTTTCTTCTTCTTTTTCTTTTTCTTCTCCAAAGAAGGAATCTCGGGATCTTCTGGCTCGTCAGCAATAGCCAGAGAGACTCTGGCAGCAATTGGAGACCTCGCCGAGGTTTTCTTCGGGAAGGCATCCTTGGCTTTTCTTTTTCCTTTAGCTTTAGAGGGTTCCTCAGCTCTAATGGCTCTCCTTCTTGGAAACTCGGCAATTGGTCTCCTCGGCACCTCGACAGATGGTACTCTCGGTGGAGCAGCAGCTTCTACTAGTCTTGCAGGTGCAGAGGTCCACACATAGAGCCTCAGGTTCTCATCAGTCATGAGGACATCATAATCCATCTCTAGTGGATGAAGCTCGTCGTAATCCAGTACGTCCCTTACGCGTTGCGCCTCCTCACTGTTTAAGCTCGGGTCTTGTTGACCTGAAAGCATATGTCAGGATTAGTTTTGCTGCAAAAAGAAGTATAATAGATAAATATGAAGCTCGGTTTTACCTCGATTTGATGGGGCAATAGTTTCCCGAGGGACACTTGGGTCCCTGATTATTTCCGAAGGTGAAAATTCCCAATCGCCTTGGACAAAGAAGAATTCAACTTTCTACCCCTTGTTGCTGGTGTAAGTAGGCCTGAAGGTAAGGAGCTTCATTTTCTTTCGAAGTTGGAAAGTGAACAAGAATTCGGTCCTGGGACACTTCGTCAGTCGAAATTCCACGACGGCAAGTGGATGGTCTACTCCGAGAATCTTTGGCCAAACAATCATGCAAGTGAAGAAAACCCTCCATGCGTTTGGTGACAATTGGTGCGGAGCTATCCTAAGGTAACTCAACAGCTCCCGAACTATCCTCGAAAACGGGAGTCTCAGACCTATTTGAAACATCTCCAAATAGACACAAATTTCGGTACTATCGACATCCACCACTACTCCAACACTATCGGTATCGAAGCACAGTCGAACCGAGTCGGGGAGATGCTAGGTTTTGCGAATTTCACGCTCATCACTGTTTGACAATTTCGATTCCCAGGTGACCGGGTGTAAGGCACCCAATGTGCTAGGGACATCCTCAATTCTACGACTCATTAGGTATCGATGAAAAGGGGCTAATGGACGAGGGATGGAAGAGAGACCGTGTTGAAATAGGATATGGGCAACACTCAATCGAAGACGGTTTACCGAGGGTTCAATAAGAGGGAGAATGAAATCAAGGTAATGGAGAATGGGACTGTTTGGGTGGACAAAAGGTTCGGCTGAAGGGACAAATTCGACCGAAGTTCTGAAGTACACCACTCTTGAAAAATAATACTCGGCCGAAAGGTCCGAGTGAAGGAGAGTCAGATTGGAAAGAGAAAGAAAATCGCAGAAACTAAAAAAAAAGACAACAATGGCTTCTAGACAAAAGGCGATGAGGAGCAGACGAAGGTAGGAACAGTTTTTAAAGACTTATGAAAGGTGAAACCGAGGCAGCGCAATTAAAGCCGTAGGGGCTAGGATTCCTCGAAAATGCGCATTTCTTCTTTTCCTCTCCGTGCAGACGCTGACACATGCCACTATAAAGTTCAAACCACAAGAGGCGTGACACGTGGGTCTCCAAGAAAAGGAAGGTAAACCGTTTATTATTCCACACATTTATCTTAAAAATTCAAAAGTTTGAAAATAGGAGCCAAATCACACTTGTCCTTTGAAAATTCACTCTTTTTTAAATAATAATAAATAATAAAAAAAAATCAAAGAGAAAAGCTGACCCATACTCGGATATCTACACGAAATTTCCTTATTCTGTTAGAAAAGGAAATTGGGGGGTAACTGTTGGGTTGTGGATCAGCTGAGTTGGGCCCGATAAAACGATTTGCTGGCCCATCCCTAGAGCTCATTCATTTTTACTGTTCACCATGTTTACACTCGGCAAATTTATGCCCATTTGTGCCCAGTGAACCACGTTCGGTTAGGAGGCTCGGTAAACCGAACCTCACATGAATGTGAATTCCCGAGAAAGCACTCTCAGAATATTATATATACCTGCATAAATATCTCATTTACCGTTCTCCAATATATTGTTGACACGTGGACTCTCGGTAAGTCCACAATGTTGGACGAACAGGTATAACCCGATGCCTATAAAAGGGGGGTCCCCTCTTTTAT
Source organism: Corylus avellana (assembly GCF_965113065.1). Lineage (NCBI taxonomy): Eukaryota > Viridiplantae > Streptophyta > Magnoliopsida > Fagales > Betulaceae > Corylus > Corylus avellana. Next base: position 27,703,517 of record NC_142492.1, read on the forward strand.
TCTGGTAATCTTCTTTTTTCTCTCATTAACTGAATATTTCTGATTATCTTTATCTTTGAAGTTATTTTTTCTCTTAAACACTGTGACTAACTTAGGCATCGGAGCTATCCCCCGCCGAACAACGCCGGCAGCTTTGATCCCTTTTCTTTGACATTTCTTAGCCAGATAAATCCCAGTAGACATCAAGATATTTATGAGATCCATCATACGCCATCATTCGAAAAACTGTTTAAACATGATTTATAATATAGGCTAGGGCTACAAACGAAATAGAGGATCAAGTAAGTTTCTCAATTACAAAGTAATGAAGATTTTGTAAGCTCCTTTCAAAGGTTTTAGACTTTCCTTTGGCTGTCTGACTTGCACTGCTTCAACTTTGATTAATTGGAGTGTGATAACCTAACATTGGATATGTACAAGTGTCGATCCAGTAATTTTATATGCACCATTTGATATGAGAACATAATGGGGATTTGCATATGGTGACTAGAAACCCTAGAAAATTTATTTATGCAAAAAACCATAACAAGTGTCAAAAATCCTGGTAATGATCATCACTTTCCCGTCGCAAAAGTATTTGCCAAGGGTACAATTAAAAAGAAAAATCTTAACGTTTTCATGCGATAAATGCTTGGCTTCATTAAAAAGTCCATATTTTAGCCATTTTAATCCTACGTGGCATGATCTATTTTAAAATTAATAGATTTTAAACAATAAATTAATAAATTTATAGAAAATGGGTCATGCCACCTAGAATTAAAATGGTCAAAATATGAACTTTTTAATGAAGCTAAGCATTTCTCTTTTCCTGCTGTCTCCTAAATGTATGCTTCAGGGAGAAAATTTTCTAGAAATCATGAGAAAATTAGTGGCTGCCAGATATTATTATTTTTTTTTTAATTTATTTATTTATTTCTGTTACCAGATCAACCCTTAAAGGGACCAAGTTTATTATATAACGGGATTTACGTAAAATAGTTTCTTTTCCTCTAAAAAAAACATATAATGCCTTGTTGTAAAGTGGAAGCTTAGGAAACCTAGGTTTTCAGATATATATCGGGTGGGCTACTTGGGTTTCGTTAAATTAAGAAAAAAAATATTAAATTAAGCTTAATTAGGAAAAAAGAGAAATCCTTTAGTCTATTGCAATAGTCATTTCTTTATTATTTTTCCCTTAAAATTTGTTTGCAAAGGCAACAAGGCCAGCCAATTGATAACAGCACATGGTGCTGAATGTGCAATGCTTCCTGGCCTACAATTACTAGGGAATGGAAAAGAAGATCTCTTCCAAATCTGTACCGGGCCTACCCTATCCCTCTCTCCGTTTTAGGGTTTAACATTGGTTTCCTTAAACAAAGAAAGGAAGGTATTGATGGTCATGATTGGAGGGTACCCCAAACTGTTTCATTTTTTAATTTTCTAGTGCCAAAAAGGAACACCTTTCGTCGGATACAAATTAAAGTGCATGATATAAAAGTATGTAGAAACCCTAGCACACATGAATCTCACTCTCTCCCTCTCTCTCTTTCTCTCATCGCAAGGTTTTGGTATGAATTTTTTTTTAAAAAAAATGATATTTAGTAGACTCTCATATTACTATTATTATCATATAATTATGATTATGTGACCGTGAAAATTAGTAATTTGATCAATGAAGGCTTATAGCGAGAAAAAATTAATGGCTGATGTTTATTGCCCACATCACCATAGTTGTATGGCAGCAATGTGAGAGCCTACTAGCTAATGGTACGTTTGAGATTACGATTTCATAAGAATAATATGTATTTTTAAAAGATATCGCAAAACTTAAGGCGTTTGGCATTACAATATTTAAAAAGCACATCATCTAAAATAAAAATAAAAAAAATTTGCGATTTCTATAAGCAAGCAATGGGATGCTTATTTGAAAAGGCGCAAATTAAAACTAAAATCACGATTTCGAATGACAAATAATATTTGATAAAAAAATGTACTTTTTAACATATTTTACCAAATGCCTTTACAATTTTAAAAAGTTGTGATTTCAAAATTAAACACAATTTTTGAAATTACATTTATTAAAACCGCAATTTCAAACCAACCCTAAATAACACTCCTCTTCAAGGGACCGTGATACACAATACGCGGCGTACGTGGCACGCCCGTGTAAAATTTTTTAGGGGAAAGTCCATATACCCCCCTCAAACTACCACCCAATTGACAATGTCCCCCCTAAACTTTTAATTGTGACAATTTCCCCCCCAAACTACCAAAAATTGTCAATGTTCCCCCTAATGACGAAACTACCCTTAGTAAAATAAAAACAAAAAATACTAAAACTTCTAGAAAAAACCTAAAACTAAAATAAATAAATAAAATCCAAAGGGTGGCAAATTTAAAATTTTTTAAAAAAATCCACTGTATAAGAAAAAAATTAAAAAATTTCTTTTTTTTTTTTGTTATGAAAAATATTTTTTTTATAACTTTTTAAAATAAAAATTTATATTTTTAAAAAAATTAACAATTTTCGTTTAAGAAAATAAAAATTTCCGTTTCTTTTAAATAAAAATTTCTGTTTAAATAAACAATCACTTTAAAAAAATTTCGTTTTAAAAAAAAATAAAAAATAAAAATTTTCGTTTAAAAAATAATTTTTTTAAAAAAAAAAAACAAAATCTTTCTTTTTAAATTAAAATTTTCGTTTTTTTTTTTTTTAAAAAAAAATTATTTATTTTATTTATTTTTTGAATTTATAGGGGTATTTTTGTCTTATTGAGAAATACATAGGGGCATTTTTATCTTTTTGCTAGCCTTAGGTGGGACATTGACAATGTTTTGGTAGTTTGAGGGGGACATTGTCACAATTGATAGTTTGGGGGGTACATTGTCAATTGGGTGGTAGTTTGAGGGGGGTATATGGACTTTACCCAATTTTTTATTTTATTTTATTTTTAATTAAAAAAATAATAAAAAAAAAAAAAAATTACACCGGCGTGGCACACACCAGCGTGCTGTTTTGCTTCACCCCTCTTCAAGGAGTGATGATAGAGAGAACACGGGCGTAATGCACGCCCGTGTTTTTTTATTATTTTTTAATATATATATTTTTTAATTATAATATTAAAATATTAAAAATATTAAAAAAAACACGCCCGTGTTCTCTCAATCATAACTCCTCTTCAAGATATCATTGAAGTGGAAGCCGACAATAGATGAAGGACTAATGATTTGTATTTTAATATATACATGTGGTTAGTGGAAAAGAATTCCAAGGTGGAGCTTGACTTCTTTATTAGTATCTCTTGCTGTTCAGTGGCGCCACATAACTTTCAAGTTAAGCCTGCAGAGAGTGCCGCACGTGGGACCTTTTCAAACATCATAAATAGCAGTCTCAACTAGTAAACATGCGTCAGTTAACACTCACTAGCTCCCTTAGCTTATTAGCTTGAATTTTTTTTCTCTCTTAAAATTTGCTCTTCTTCTTTCCACAACCCTTCATGAGAATGGCACACAGAAGTTCCATCTTAATTACAATATTATTTATGGTTATCCTCCTCCTTCTTCTTCAGCAAAACTTTGGCTCAGTAGCAGCAGCAAGGCCAGTTAATACTACAAAGCCTCCTTCCACAATTTGGTTCAGTGTAAATCGCTATAAGATGATTGAGGGTGATGCATTTCGTCCAACAACTCCTGGCCATAGCCCCGGTGTGGGACATAGAAACCCACCAGCTGCACCATAAAAGTGTACCATCGATCACAGCATCATGGTGGCTTTCATGGTAATAGGCATATTACAAGATATTATTATAAGTTTAATTAATGCATTGAGAGATGGATATGTTAGAGTATGCAATAAGATTCCTTCAGTGTTGTAGGACGAGACGATAGGGTTAATTTTCAAGCAGAAAACATCTGGGTGTTCCTGCATGCGTGTGTTGAATTAGTTTATCATCATTGTTTTGTGGTTTTTTGAGGTAATTAGTGTGAGTTTGTTTCTTTGTGCTTTTAAGAAATCTTGAAATTAAGGATTAAGGTTTCTGACTTTTAGGAAGGGCTACGTGTACTAATCACTGGAACAAATATATATATATATATATATATATATATATATATATATATATATGTCTCTCTCTATCATAGAGAGATCGATTGAGATAAATAACATCATAATCCAAAATTTGATCCCCCTTCCCCCCTGCCCTTTTTTTTTTGACGCGAAACTCGATCCTTTAAGGCCGGTTACTTTATGGCCTATTCTTGCTGGGTAAACTCTAGAAATACGATTTTGTCGTACGAACCACGTATTGATTTAGTGAAAAGCCGAACAGTTAATCTCGTAGTATTAACCAAACGAATCGCCCATTTGAGCTTACCCTGATCACGGGCATTTTTTTTTTTTCTGTCTTTTTCTTGCAAACTAACTAGCTAGCTACCAGATTTAAATCATATCATACTTTGACGGTTTGTATTTTGTGTTGGGAGAATATCACACTTATGTGAAAATGCTCCCGTTGTGCGGCGTAGTGTGTATATATATATATATGTTGATTATCAAATATCAACCATGGGCGCTTCAAGCTTCACTCTTAAGTTGTCATTCACTGCTATAAAGAAAGTAAGGGAGTGGGAAGGTGGTTCTTCTTAGCCTTCTTGAATAACGCATTTGATTTGGATAGATGGCTGTCAAACTTTCCTCTCTCTCTCTCTCTATATATATATATATATAGAAAACACACATGATATACGCAGAGTATCAAAGGGTGGTCACTTAATGCAAAATCGATCACAAAGCAATGCACTAAAAACATATGAGAAATGATAGGGTTGTTAAATTTTTTATCAAAAATTTGATTTTCAAGTGATATATGAGTCACCATCCCACACCATTTTATGTGATTTATTATTTTAGTAAATAAAGGTATAAGGAATAGGATGGTAATATAGCACTTGAGAACCAAAGTCTTTTAAAAAACTAACATTTAAATAAAAAGTGTTAAGGCCCACAAGGGTTAGGTTTGCCAACTTAGTCTCTCAAGGACGCAAAGATATATATATAGTAATCCTGAGCAAACTAAATAGAAACACGTAAATGCATGATAAATTTTAGCCATAATTAAAAAGTTCATTGATGCATAAACATACAATCAAACTTCTGAAGAAATCAGTAACATAATGTTCTAGAAATCTTTCCTCTGCACCTGGCACATATTTAAATATAAACATCTCATTCGGATGAACTCCTAACATCCACCTAGCTCGGGACCTAAAAACAAAACAAAAAAGGGTTTATATTAAAGAGGAATCAGTAAGAGGAGAGCATAAAATTGGGATAAGTGGCAATTTAAAATGTTGCCAAGTGTCTATTTTAAATTAGATTGTGCGTTTAAAATCAGAAGGCCCGTGAAGTGAAATAGTACTTTTGCCAATCAAAAGACATGTTTTTTATAACTGAAAACGAAAATATTAATTCTAAAAGTCCATCTTAATTATGTTCCTATAAAAATGATATGTCTCTTAAAATTACAATTTGATCAAAATCCAATAATGATCAATCACAAGTCCAATGATGATTTTAAGAGCCACATCATTCTTAGAGAGACACAAGAGGGACTTGTAGCATTACTCGAAAACATGTATTTTCATAGGCATCATCAAATTAGTTGTCTCTAGTTCTTTACGTTTAAGAAGCATCAAAACATCATTCTAGCTACTTCTCTCAAGTACGGTTCTTCATCTTCTTCGTCCTCAAACTCCATGGATTCCAATTCAAACTCAAGTACCAATCTATTTTGCGTTCTGATTTTCAACCAACTTTTGACGATGAGAGACAGTATTAACGTTGAAAACTATGATAAATTTATGTTTCCTCCTTATAATCTGCAGGGGACTTGATGTCTATTTATAATTAACAATACAAAGAGTTTGAAATATACACCAGTTATTCAACAAAGTTTGAGTATTAGATTGAATTGTTATTTGGCTAAGCCATCTTTACAATTAATTACTATGTGCGTTATGTTTCTTTCTCTTTCTTTTTTCTCTGATTTCAGTTTCTTTTTTTCTTTGTAAATAGTTTTTACAATTGCTTTAATTAAAGTGTTTTAAACTGTTCGTATTTAATAGAATCAGAAATTCATATTTGGACATTGATATGGGTTGGGGTTGAAGAAAGAATTATTTATTTATTTTTTGAGAAATATTTGGGATACTAACTTTTTTACTAATATATGGGTACTAACATAATGTGGAGCTTATTCATTGGTATTCGTAGCATTTTTCTTTATTAATTGTTTTGATCAGCTTCAATGAATAAGCTCCATATCATTTTTTATTTTTTTGAGGTCCATATCATGTTAGTATCCATATGTTAGTAAAAAAGTTAGTACCCTTAGCATTTCTCTTATTTTTTTGGGTGCTTTATATATATATATATTCAAAAAATTAAGTTAATTAGTTCGGATCCAATTGTATACTCACACTGATAATATTTTTCTAATATGATGCTTTTATCTTTTTACTTTTTACTTTTTTTTTTTTTTTTTTTTTTTTCCTCCTAGAGTCATTCCAAATGTGATATGGCTTTTAAAATTACCGTTGAATTTAAAATGTGATTTATTGACTTTTGATCTATTGGTGATTTTATAAGCCATATCACATTTGGGATGATTGTAAGGGGACTCTAGGAAAACTTATAACATTACTCTTATTGATTAGCAGTAGGGTTATTTTCTAAATTATTGAATGTCAAATTTCCTAACGGTTTATGCCATATTTTCCCATTAATTGTTAACCGTAACAGTAACTGCCTAGGCAGCGCGGTTAGCGGTTAATAACCATAATAAATGCTAACCACTTTTTGAAAGAAAAACTTTTAATAAAATAAAAATAAAAATAAAAGTCAAATTTTTTTTTTAAACAAAACAAAACGAAGTTGTTTTTATGGTAATACGATAATACATTTTTAAAAATTAAAAAGAAAAAAAGCTAGGTGAGTTTATTTGGTAATACTTCTTGCAATTCAAGTGTGAATGTGAGGCCTTTTCTGAATTATGAAAGACTATCATTTTCAAGTATGCAACTTGCGTCAAAATTTGCCCACTTTTCAAATACCTTCTCCGAATTTGCATAATCCAAGACTTATATTGTCTAGCTAGGAGTATTTGTTGGCGATAAATATAACAAATAAAAAAACAATTGAAGAGTTCATGATATGCAGAAAATCGATAATTTTGGTAAGCAATCCATGCCATAAGACCATGCTCTTGCCTGACCTTTTTGAGGAGTAGATCTTATAAAAGATATGAACATGGAATAGCCTCTGCCTTGTCTTATCTGTCATCGATGAGTTTCAACCTAGTGGTCCTGTAAGACTCGCATACGGAAATGCAATGACCTTGTCAAATGAAAGAGGATGACAAAAAGACTTAGAAACTTGTTAACCTCAATACATACGTCGTCTCTAGATTTTTATACAATTTTATATATATTTAAACATAAAAAGGGCCGACAACAAGCCAAAATCCAAAGGGGCCGACTACATGCTAAACTTCAAAAGGGGCCAACTTGGGCCTCAAACCAAAAGGAATAAGCCCACTTGGGTGGTTATTCATTATGTCGGCGCACCAAACCTTACTTGCGATTGGCACGCACGATGTGGTCCACTTGGACTACTTCTACTTTTTCTACTCTTTTTTTTTCTCACAATTTGTCTTTTATCTTCTTTGGACTCTATTTAGAGCCTATTTGGAATTGCGGTGAAAAATAAAGCTTTTGAATGTAGAGTTTTTGCCTGTGAGCTTTTGTCAAAAGTGCTATTACTGAAAAGTTGTTTACATGCTTGGTAACCGCATGTCTTAAGTGCTTTTTTGATGTTACTGATGTTTGGTAACAGAACAAAAAAAGTGCTTTTAGTTGAAAAAATGACAATAAAGGACATGTAATGATTTTTTTTTTTTTTTTTAATATAGGCCGAAACAAAAATCATTATGTGACACCAAATATATGTCATTTTACGTAAAATCATTACATGTTTTTCAATAAAGGCCTAAGGTTGGTAATGATTTTTTTTTTTTTTCATTTTATACCAACCTTTTTATATAAAAATGATTAATGTTAGCTTTCACAAGTAAAAATTATTTTGTAATGGTTTATGTAACAAAACGTCAACATATTCTTTCTTTTAAAAAAAAAAAAAATTATTTAAATTATTTAACACTTCAAATTATTTAACACACTTTTTAACACCACAACACTTAAAACTATTTAACACATAAAAAAGAACAACATTCAAGGAAATCCTTACAACATTTTAAGTAGTTTATAAAAAAAAAATTAAAATTTTTTTTTAAAAAAAAAACATTAACGGGTCATAAGTAGATTAGCAAGATGATCATGCTCAATGTTCATAGAATTTTCATATGATCTCTCTGATTGTTGTATGCTTGACTCATCTTGTGTTTCGTCATCGCCTATACTGTCATTAGGTAGTAAATCCTCATTATCATCATATGGTTGGAACTCAGCATCCTTTATTGCATGCTTCCTAATGAAGTTATGAAGAACCATAGACGCCACCACGATTTTCACTTGTTTATCATAAGGAAAACTCAGCATGCAATGCAATAACTTCCACTTATTTTTCCAAACTCCAAATGTTCTTTCAATAGTGCATCTAAGTGATGAATGTGCATGATTAAAAATTTCATGCATACCCCTCGGTTGGCTTCCGCGACGAAAGTCTAGTAGATAATACCGCTCTCCTTTGTATAGCCCCATGTATCTCTTCATATGAAGATATTCTGCATCTACCAAGTAATACTTTCCTACAAAAAATATAAGAATAACAGTTATAATTTTTTTTTTCTTCATGTATAATTCATAATTGTTATTTTTATTAAATACAAACCTCTAGGACTCTAGGTGGGTGTGGAAATCGCAATTCTTCCTTTCGAATAGCTTCCAAAAAAATGCGTGTATCATGTGCAGTACCTTCCCATCTAACCCAAACAAAGGTGAAACACATACGAAAATCACAAACAGCCATAACATTCTGAGTATGAGTCCATTTTCGACCAATATATGCTATTTGGCTTGATGGAGAAATTTCGACCAATATATGGTATTTGGTTTGATGGAGAAATTTTAACTGGCACATGGGTTGCATCAATGGCTCCAGTACAATCTTTGAAGTATGGCCAATACCGCTCATCATCACGAATTTTTCTTGGAACATCCCTAAACTCCTTATCAATAGGATTAATAATGTCAACCGCCATTCTTGAAACAACCATTAAAACATGAGTAAAATGTCTACTAACTGTTTCTCCTGAATGTTGAAACCTTTCTTGCACTATCCTATTCCCAAGCCCATAGCCTAAAGTAATAAAAAACATAGCTACCAACTCTTCAACAGTTAATTTCCTAGTACCTCTTAAATGATATTTTTCCTTCAACTCTTTACACAAGTAAAGGAATACGTGTATTTCCATTCTGAAATTTTGTTTGCACCTATCAGGATTACCTTGTACAATCTCCATAACCCACTTATAACCTGTTTGAGAATAGGTCCTACAAGGTTCCTTTGCAATATATGGCATATAATAGTTCTCAACAAATTCTACTGCTACAGCTACTAAAATAAAAACATCATTTTCATTTTCATTTTCATTTTCCTCTTCACCATAATCACTATCACTTGTATCATTTTGAGTGCTATAATCATTATTGTCCATGTCTGTAAGGAAAACAAATAAAGAAATAAACACAAAATAAATATATAAGCACCCATAAAAATAAGAAAAACATCATCCAAACATAGTTATGAAATATTATAATATACTTACCTTAGTACACAAATCAACACATAAAAAAATAAAAAAATAACATTCAAATAAATCCTTACAGGTTCTCAAATAGTTCATAACAAAACAACATTAAAAAATAACAACATTAATCCATGCTACGACGGTTAATTTCTCTATTTCTCATTTGCTTGATAAAGTCAATCTGCAACCATGGCTCTTTAATAGTCACAAACATCCCTCTATGTGATCTCTTAAGAAATACCTCTGTTGCAAACTTAAGGATATCAATGTCATTTTCTCTTTCAGCAATCCCCCGAACAACATTCATGACCTCTTCAATATTACATCCAGGCTTATCATAGCTCTTAGATGTCACTGTATTCTTACTTTCTATTACATCACAAATACGACTCAAATGTTGACTAACAATTTGAACTCATTTCTTTCTTTTCTTACATTGAACCACAAGACCAAACTTCTTACTTCCTTTATCCCGCGTATCTAAATCAGTAGGAATATCATAAATACCATGTGTATTGAGATTTGGTTCATCATCCAAAACATCTAAACCTTCTACAACATTGTCATCTACATTAAGCATTACTTCTGCATTATCTATGAAACTAATATCATTAGGAACCAACCCTATAGATGGTGCCCAAGATCCCTCCTCAGTGGCAGTTATATCTCTAAACAATATTTTCACCTTCATTTTAAACCTGTCGTGCGAAACTTGGTTGCTTCTGGAACTTCTTGTATTTAGGTATATGTAAAAATCAATAATAAACATTTGTGCAAATCATTTAAATAAAAACAAACAAATACAAATATAATACCTGCAATTTTTTTTTCCCACCAATCATCGGGTGCATCAATTGTCTTTTTCACCGGATCCCATCCAAGGCCAGTTTCCTTCCCTATCAATCTCTTCCAAATGTTCCACTCTTTTTTCAAACTATCCCACTTGTTCTTTAGTTATTTATAGCAATATTATTTTTCAGTTTTTTCATTAAATTTATCTATCACATATTTCCATCCTGTCCTATTGAAATGTGTTCCTGGGCGGTTAGCAACATGAATCTCAGTAACACATATGTCAAGATAATCTTCTAGCATTTTTTCAGTCCAAACTACTTTCTTTCTCTGAGTATTTGCCGTAACAGCAACGTTGCTTTGACCTTTTTTACTCATTTTGTCACACAATAAATAATCTGATAAAATTATAAATAAAAAGTGTGTTAAACACTATTAACAATTAAAAATTTGTTTAAATTGATCAATTGATAGAATGAAAAAAAAAATCATATTTACATAAATAATATACATGTCCATCACACAAAAGGGCAATATCAAAAAATAATGGAATCAAGTTTTTGCAACAACAAAAAAAAACATTAAATAATTCACGTGAATTAATTATTTTTTTATGCCATTATCACTTTCCCCTTTCATAAATTTCATATATATATATATATATATATATATATATATATATTGAGCATGTTTCAGAATCAAGTGTTGCAAAGGACAAAAACATGAGTTGGTGGTGAGAGAGAGAGAGATTATATATATATATAATGAAGTTGCTGAAATCAAGTTTTGCATGAGTGTTTTTGCTTAGAAAAAAAAAATTTAATCGCAAAGATGAAGGCATGACTCGGTGGTGTGTGTGAGAGAGAGAAAGAGATTACAAAATATATATATATATTGATCGAGCATGTTTTAGAATCAAGTGTTGCAAAGGACAAAAACATGAGTTAGTGGTGAGAGAGAGAGAGATTATATATATAAAATGAAGTTGCTGGAATCAAGTTTTGTAGGAGCGTTTTTGCTTAGGAAAAAAAAAATTAATTGCAAAGAAGAAGGCATGACTCGGTGGTGTGAGAGAGAGAGAAAGAGATTACAAAATATCTCTACCAAATCTCTGTGGGTCGCACACGTTCTTGTCCTTTCTGTTGACAGAAGGGCAAGGCTATGTGACTTGAGAGTGTGACGTGTGAGAGAGAAAGAAATAGTGAGATCTGTAATTCAAACGGGACGACGTGCTCCACCACGTGAAGATGCAAAAAAAGCAAGTGGAAAAAGGGGCCGCATCATAAACAATGCAAAAAAAAGTGCTTAGAAAGAAAAAAAAAAAAAAAAATTCCAGAAAAAAAGCAAAGTAAAAAAGCCATCGTGTCTCTCACGTATATCTCTCACTTTGCTAGTCCTCAAAGTATATCTCTCTCCCTCAATATTTTCTTCCATCTCTCGCTCAGTAAACCAAACACTCAAAAAACAAGCCAAAATACATAAATCTCGTCTCTCTGTCACTTTGCTCAAAAAACCATACTACTCACCATGATTTTTCTCTTTCTATATAAACACCTTCTCTTGGTTATGTTTTTTGTAGCCAAGAACGTCAAACTTTCGTCTCTCTTTCTCTCTTTGACCGTCGAAAGAACAAGAGTATATAGAAATCAAAAGAAAAATCAGACACACCACAATATGTAGCTCTCAAAGACAGGTGACGGGACTCACCAGCTCTTAAATTCAGATAAGGGTTTGCAGCTCTCAAATTCCCAAAGGAGGCGCAAGGCATGAAAAAAATTTGTATATATATTGGTAATGTTGTAAATATGTGAAATATTTTGGATATTTTTGGCATTGTGTTATTTTCATTAAACAAAAACTGCGGCATGCCTTTTCCATTTGAAGTGCGTTTGGTCAAAAGCCCCAAATTGGAGCTTGTGGCTAAACGCTATGTTCAACATTTGGGAGGACGAAAAGCTCTTTATTTTAAAAAAAACCAAACGACCTATTTTTTCCTTGAAAGTGCTTTTTGGAATCTAAAAGCCCTTTTGGTGCTCTAAATCCCAGTCCCAAACATGCTCTTAGAACCTGTTTGGGATTGCGGTGGACAATACAGCTTTTGGATATAGAGCTTTGGCCTGTGAGCTTTTGGCAAAAGTGCTATTACTGAAAAGTTGTTTACATGTTTGGTAACTGCATGTCTTAAGTGTTTTTCTGATATTACTGATGCTTGGTAACAAAACTAAAAAAGTACTTTTAGTTGCAAAAATGACAATAAAGGACATGTAATGATTTTTTTTAGTATAGGCTAAAAAAATCATTATCAGTCCCACCAAATATGTCATTTTACGTGAAATCATTACATGTTTTTCAATAAAGGCCTAAGGTTGTTAATGATTTTTTTTTTTTTCCATTTTATAACCTTTTTATATAAAAATGTTTAATGTTAGCTTTCACAATTAAAAATTATTTTGTAATGGTTTATATAACAAAACGTCAACATTTTCTTTTTTTTGTACTTATATGTAATAAAAAGTCATGTCAATCATTTTCTTTCTTTCTTTTTTTAAATTATTTAAAGTATTTAACACATAAAAAAGAACAACATTCAAGAAGATCCTTGCAACATTTTAAATAGTTTATAACAAAAGAACATTAAAAAAATAATAATAATTAACGGGTCATAAGTAGATTAGCAATATGATCACGCTCAATGTTCATAGAATTTTCATTGAACGTCTGTGATTATTGTATGCTTGACTCATCTTGTGCTTCGTCATCGCCTATAATGTCAGTAGGTAGTAAATCTTCATCATCATCATATGGTTGGAACTCAGCATCCTTTATTGCATGCTTCCTAATGAAGTTATGAAGAGCCATAGACGCTACCACGATTTTCACTTGTTTATCATAAGGAAAATTCGACATACAATGCAATAACTTCCACTTATTTTTCCAAACTCCAAATTTTCTTTCAATAGTGCATCTAAGTGATGAATGTGCATGATTAAAAATTTCATGCATACCCCTCGGTTGGCTTCCGCCACGAGGATGATACCGCTCCCCTTTGTATGGGCCCATGTATCCCTTCATGTGAGGATATCATGCGTCCACCAAGTAATATTTTCCTACAAACAATATACGAATAACGATTATAAAAAATATTGAAAAGTATATTTTTTTTCATGTGTAATTCATAATTGTTATTTTAATTAAATACAAACCTCTAGGTGGGTGTGGAAATCGTAATTCTTCATTTCGAATAGCTTCCAAAAAAATACGTGTATCATGTGCAATACCTTCCCATCCAGCCCAAACAAAAGTGAAACACATACGAAAATCACAAACAACCATAACATTCTGAGTAGGAGTCCCTTTTCAACCAATATATGGTATTTGTTTTGATGGAGAAATTTTAACTGGCACATGGGTTCCATCAATGGCTCCAATACAATTTTTGAAGTATGGCCAATAACGCTCATCATCACGAATTTTGCTTGGAACATCCCTAAACTCCCTATCAATAGGATTAATAATGTCAATCACCATTCTCGAAACAGCCATTAAAACACTAGTAAAATGTCTACTAATTGTTTCTCCTGAATATTGAAACCTTTCTTGCACTATTCTATTCCCAAACCCATGGCCTAAAGTATTCAAAAACATAGCCACCAACTCTTCAACAGTTAATTTCCTAGTACCTCTTAAATGATATCTTTCTTTCAACTCTTTACACAAGTAAATGAATACGTGTATTTCCATTCTAAAATTTTGTTTGCACCTATCAGGATTACCTTGTAGAATCTCCATAACCCACTTATAAACTGTTTGAGAAGAGGTCCTACAAGGTTCCTTTGCAATATATGGCATATAATAGTTCTCAACAAATTCTACTGCTGCAGCTGCTAGAATAAAAACATCATTTTCATTTTCATTTTCCTCTTCACCATAATCACTCTCACTTGTATCATCTTGAGTGCTATAATCACTATTGTCCATGTCTGTAAGGAAAAAAATAAAATAAATAAATAAACACAAAATAAATATGTAAGCACCCATAAAATTAAGAAAAAGAGATATCTACGTAGTTATGAAATATTATAATATATTCACCTTAGCACACAAATCAACACATAAAAAAAATAACATTCAAATAAATCCTTAGAGCTTTTCAAATAGTTCATAACAAAACAACATTAAAAAATAACAACATTATTCCATGCTACGACGGTTACTTTCTCTATTTCCCATTTGCTTGATAAAGTCAATCTGCAATCATGGCTCTTTAATAGTCACAAACATGTCTCTATGTGATCTCTTAAGAAATACCTCTGTTGCAAACTTAAGGATGTCAATGTCATTTTCTCTTTCAACAATCCCCTGAACAACATCCATAACCTCTTTAATATTACATCCAGGTTTATCGTAACTCTTAGATGTCACTGTATTCTTACTTTCTATTACATCACAAATCCGACTCAAATGTTGACTAACGATTTGAACTCCTTTCTTTCTTTTTTTACATTGAACCGCAAGACCAAACTTGTTATTTCTTTTATCCCGCGTATCTAAATCAATAGGAATATCATCAATGCCATGTGTATTGAGATTTGGTTCATCATCCAAAACATTTAAACCTTCTACAGTAGTGTCATGTTCATCAAGCATTACATCTGCAGCATCTATGGCACCAATATCATTAGAAACCAATCCTATGGATGGTGCCCAAGATTCCTCCCCGGTGGCAGTTATATCTCTAAACAATATTTTCACTTTCATAGTAGAAGCCAAACCTGTCATGGGAAACTTGGTTGCTTCTGAAACTTCCTATATTTAAGTATATGTAAAAATCAATAATAAAACAATTTTTAAATCATTTAAACAAAAACAAATAAGTACAAATAGAGAACCTGCAATTTTTTTTCCCACCAATCATCGGGCGCATCAATTGTTTTTTCACCGGATCTCATCCAAGGCCAGTTTCCTTGCCTATCAATCTCTTCCAAATGTTCCACTCTTTTTTTCAAACTATCTCACTTGTTCTTTAATTGTTTATAGCAATATTGTTTTCCAGTTTTTTCATTAAATTTATCTATCACATTTTTCCATCCTGTCTTATTGAAATGTGTTCCTGGGTTGTTACCAGCATGAATCTCAGTAATACATATGTCAAGATAATCTTCTAACATTTTTTCAGTCCAAACTACTTTCTTTATCTGAGTATTTGCAGTAGTAGTAGCAATGTTGCTTTGACTTTTTTTACTCATGTTTGTCACACAATAAAAAAGTATGTTAAACACTATTAAAAATTTATAATTTATTTAAAATGCTGACTTTGATAAAATGCAAAAAATCACATTGACATGAAAAACATGCATGTCCACAAACAAAATGGCAACAATAAATAATATTATCTCAAAACAATTAACTAGTATTATTAGCTAATGTTACTTTTTGGAGAACTCAAGTAAAAAAATATAGATCAAAAGTGTCAACAATAATAATAGAAAAGTAATAAATTTAATAAAAGAGACAGCAACCATATAATACTCGTTGATGGCGTATCGATGATTTGTTCACCTGTTATATATATATATATATATAATTGCTACGTGTCTTTTGCATGTTAGAAGCAAAAAGACAAAACACCAACACATAATCACACAATAGGGTTCATAGAGAGAAGAAAGAAAAAAACACCGAAATCTATATTTTATTTATTTACTAATGAAACTGACAAATAAACTCAATGACAAAAAACATATATATGCCAAAAAATAAAATAAAAATAAAGACAAAGGTATGGTAATTAACTAAACATCATAGAAAGAAAAAACATCAAAGACCCAGTCAAACAAACATGTTTGAGGCCTGCTGTGATGATTAGAGATCCAAACTGCATTTGGTAGCCTTAAAGCTAAATTTTATAAATTTAATTCCTCTTTCCAACTCTCCCTCCCTCTCTCTCCCATCACGCTACACTCTCTCTCCACCACAAACATTGTATGATATTTTTGTAGACCCTCTTTTTGTGTGAGTGACCAAATGGTCAATAGAGTAGTGTGTTTTCCAACTTTCCCTCCCTCTCTCTCCCATCACGCTTCACTCTCTCTCCACCGCAAACATTGTCTGATATTTTTGTAGACTCTCTTTTTGTGTGAGTGACCAAATGGTCAATAGAGTAGTGTGTCCCAGCTACATCACGTGGGCTACTGCCAAGGCTGCCATCTTTCTTCTTTTTTTTTTTTTTTTTTTGACTGCACACTACACAAATTCAGAAGCTTCTTTGTCTCTCACTTCACACTTCAGTACCCCTCTCTCTCTCTCACTCTCTCCTCTTCACCATCAACCCCATACGTACACAGTGAGCTAACAAAAAAGAAAGACCCTCAAACCCAGATTTAACTCCAGATATCTATGTGAAAGTAAGGCCCTCAAACCCATATTTTATCTTTTTTCTTTTCTTATTTTTTCGTGTATTTATTTATTTATTTCTGTTATAGGTTTGTGTAGGCATTGGAAAGAAAGAAGAAGAGAGAAACAAAGTCAAGAGAGATCTTTTTTCTTTTCTTATTTTTTCGTGTATTTATTTATTTATTTATTTTCTGTTATAGGTTTGTGTAAGTACTGGAAAGAAAGAAGAAGAAAGAAACAAAGTCAAGAGAGAACGAGTTCTTACATACCAACAGAAACGAGAACCTCAACTTGGATCTCCCTCTCTCTGAAGCAATTCCAACAGTGGCAACAAGAAGGAGAAGTCGAAGGGTTGGGAAGAGACGTTTATAAAGGGACTTGGTTGTAATTACATGAAATTGGTATGGATATTTTGGTATGTTAATAAATTTATTTAATGAAATCTGCGGCGCACCTATTCTTCTTCCAGTGCGTTTTGCCAAAAGCCTCATTTTCAAGCTTTTGGCAAAACGTGGTATTGAGTGTTTACAAATTCAGAAGCGCTTTGGCAAAATTTTACCAAACAACCTAATTTTTCTTAAAACGGGCTTTTGAGGAAACAAACGGACTTTTAGGGGTGTCTACCGCACACCCAAACATGCACTTAGTATGGGCTTCAATTAAAACCCAACAAAATTTGAGCAAATCACACTATCAACCTTTGACTCCTTATTCTTTATTGAGTGGTGACTCAATCTTCAAACAATGCTTGTAGTTACCTCTTTCATAGCTAGAAAAAGAAAAAAAAGTTACCTCTCACGCAATAACAACAAAAGGGCTTGAGCTTGGTGTGACGACCCGCTTGATTAAAGTGTGACTAAATTTTTTTTTTTTTTTTTAAAAAAAAACATTACCCACAACAAAGCGGATTGTCACAGTGGCATGACGATACCGCAGTATGCCATGAACCCATGCATTAACCTGATTGACAATATCATATGCCATACAGAGCTACATGCATCATCAATGATTCATCAGAGTTCATATCTTTGCAGCAGAATATAAATAACATAACACATAACATAACATATCAGAACTGATTAATACATCTAGGTGATTTAAAGCTTACATACAAAAGAATGGCTATACAAAAGTGTCACATGCGACACGAGCCATATACAAAATAACAAAGTCTAAGCATATACATGAATGTTCTACAAAAATAGGACTATTATCTAGTCCAACAAAATAACATCTGATGCATTTCTACTTCAAACGTTGTAGTAACCCAGATACATAGCTACTGGGTCATCCTCAAGAGTCTCCGCACCTGCATCAACATTAACAACATCGTCTGCACCACGGGAATCACCACCACCCATGATTCAGGCGAATTTATGAGCCCGCTGTCTCCATGAAATAGAGACGTTCAGTAGTATAAAACTTACTAGGCTTTCCAAAATAACTATCATTTGAAAACATACTAAATTAGCTGTGAGAGTATACGTAAGCCCAATCTTCAGCTCTCGGACATGCGCATACTAACCCATCTAACTTTATACATGCTTATAAATTAATAGCTTAGTTACACCTATAGACGTGCATTCACTATTTTGGGTGAACACAAATCCATAAGCTTGGCTAATCAATAAAACATATTCAAAGTCATCATATATCATCTTATGCAACTATTCATATCAATATACATTATGCGCAGTTGTATCTCCTGCGCATAGGCATACGGATACGCCTAGTATAAAAATCATCATATGCAACCATTCATATCAATATACGTTATGCGCAGTTACATCTCCTACACATAAGCATACTGATACACCTGGTAAAAGCTCATATAAAACCAATCATCATTATCATAAAATCATATGCTATGTATGCTCATGCAACATCATCACCTCATATATATATATAATATCATCTCCTTCATATCATCCGTCATACGTATATACATAATATAACATCATCTCATCATAACATCCACAATGCATATACATATATAACATCATCTTCTCATAACATCCACTATATATATATATATAATATCATCTCCTTCATATCATCCACCATGCATATATACATAATATATCATCCATGCTCACACTCATGCCATAAATGCTCATATGCTATTTTATAAATCATTTCATAGAATCATACTCATGACATAAACATCATTTTATCTCGTAAACTCATAAAAGCTCATAGAAACCTTTCATCAAATATTTCATGAAATATCATTAAATTGATAAAGAACCATAAAACATATTTTAAACCTTAAAACATAGTATCCTTCGCCCAGTAAGTAAAATACTTACCTTGTTCAGTTGAGTACCCTCCAGTGAACTCTTGACTCAACCGCGATACACCTAAGCACTCACAACATAAACACATAATTAAGCTCTATTCTTAGCTTAACAACTCATACTCTATAAAGATACTTGAGCACTACAAGTATCACGCTCCATTAGGTAACCCAATAATTATTATTCTACGACCCTATCAAACTTTATGTTTATCCACATGTTTACTATTAAAACTCATTATACCCATCTACTTATCTATTTACTACTTATCCCATTAAATACTTATTTACTACCTTATCTACGTAACATTTATATATCCATTCCCATTGTCGTTTACCCTAATTTATAATACTCATAAACAATTACAATGTCGTATTAGAACCTAAATCCCATAGGTATCAATTTCCATGGAATCCCATGAAAACCTAGGATTAATTAACACTTTAAATGTAATTAATCCATTCAAACAACATTCTTAGTGTTCACATACCAAAAGCCCAAAATTAATTCAAACCATATAAAATTAGGGTTTATGTTCATACTTTACCATATAGGTAAAATTAGAGTTTCAACTCATTAATTAAATAACCCAAAACTTGAATAATGCATAGCAATCCACTATACATAAAAGCCCCACATTAATTTTAGGAATTAGGTTTCTTATTAAAATTCCCCAATTTTCGGACCTAATTAAAAATCTCCTAAATCATTATGATTTCATCACTTTTTTTTTTTTCTTCTCCTTCTTATTTCTTTCTCACAGCCAGTAGCACCTCTCTCTCTCTTTATCTGCAGCTCTTTCTCTCTCTCTCTCTCTCTCTCTCTCTCTCTAGGTTGTATGTATGTTTGTGTGGAAGAAGAAAGAGTGAGACAAAGGGGAGAGCAAAAGGGGCTGCATAAGATGAGGGGAGGGAGAAAGAAAGAAAGGAAAGAAAGAATGTGGGAAAGGGGGTTGTGCGTGAGATGGGGTGAGGGAGGAAAGAAAGAAATGAGAAAAGAAAGAGAGAAGGGAGGGGGGGGGGGGGGGGGGGGGGCTACACATGGGACCACCAAAAGGCTAGCCTTTTTTTTTTTTTTTTTTTTTTTAAACTAAGGAGATAAGGTATCTCCAATGGCCAATGATAGCTTGATATGTGTCATGAGATAAGATTCTCTTTCTATTTTAAAGCCCCAACTATTTAGAATTGCAAAATTTACCCCCAATGGTGGACAAAGTTTTCCTCCAAACTGGGTTGGAGGAATTTTCTTCAATCTAATCTATAAAACTAACACGTGTCCCATGAACATGTGAGATGCACATGTTTTTTTAATAGAAGGGACAAAGTTGGAATAAATTTTATAAAAAACTCATGTGCATCTCACTTGTTATTAAAAAAAGAGATACATGTCACTTTTATAGAGTAGGTTGGAGGAAATTCCTCCAACCCAGTTTGGAGGAAAACTTTGTCCTAACTAAAAAGCCTTGAGGCAAAGCCTAAATTTTCACCCTTC
The DNA here is from genome assembly GCF_965113065.1 of Corylus avellana. Taxonomy (NCBI): domain Eukaryota; kingdom Viridiplantae; phylum Streptophyta; class Magnoliopsida; order Fagales; family Betulaceae; genus Corylus; species Corylus avellana. The sequence continues at coordinate 27,724,293 of NC_142492.1, forward strand.
CTAATTATACGTACGCTAGGGGACCACCCGTAGGTACGCACCTGTCTTCAATGAGGACGCACGCTAGGGGACCACCTGTACGTACGTTGACCAGTCTTTGACCTAGTGGGCAATACCCCATAATGTACGCCTGAACCCTTTTACCCAATGTGTGATAGTACCCGTATGTACGCTGACACCGTAAAAAACAGTTTTAACCCATTATCCACTTTTCCCGACAATGTCACGCCTCCCACCCCCTCTTCGTCACCTCAACCTCTCTCACCCCCAGAAAACCCTAATATAGTGTGAGGAGTGATTTTTGTAAAAGGAGGAAGAGCTTAGAGGAGTTGGCTATCATCCAAGGTAACCCCTTGTCCATTTCCATAGCTTTCATGTTGTTCTTACTACTTTCCTAATGTTATGCGTTTTAAAGACAATATGTTAAGCTTTTGTATTCTTTTTTCTTACAAAACCAAAGAAACATTTTCAAAAGAGTTTAAAGCACCTCTTTGATTCTTTGTGTTGCATGATATTGAGTTTTCTTACAATGCATGTGTTTACTTGATAGCCTAGGATAAGATGTATAAGCCCTTAGATTGAATAGAAGTCTCAAAACACGGTTTGGAGCTGTTGGCCGGAATACCTAACTCACTGGCCGAATGTACGCTCTCGAGGCCATACGTACGACTAGAGAGTAGGGCACCCACCCTTAGTTCCACTTATGCAAACTTAGGGTCCAGCAACCCCTTTTAGATAGGACTTAGTATTATACTCGTAGAAGTCCTCTAGTGTTGCGTGTGACGATGTTTCGTAATTTGTTATAGCAAGGTTTTGTGATGTTAGAAGACTCGAGCGAGCGAACAAGGTAAGTAAATACTTACAAATATTTTTCTTAAAAACATGGATATATCAGTTGACTGACCAAGCATATCAAATAGTATTGAAATAGAGCCAAAAACCGAGTCTCTACCCAAAGATAATATATCACAAAATCAAGGAGACTACTTGCACATAATAGCAAGAAAATAAAGAATGACAAAAAAAAAAACTACAGAAAAACCAAACTATAGGGACACCGGAGCAAGGAGGGCAACGAAGGTAAGCGGTGGAAGCAGTGGAGGCGCGGACGGATCGGGGCGTGGTGCACACGCGCTAGTGCGTGAGATCCATGCTCGAGTGCGTGGATCTCACACTTCGACACATGAGAGGTTGATGGCGAAGAATGAGGAGGCGTTAAGGAGCTGGGAGGGCGGCGGTGATGGTAGACTTGCGTGTGAAGATCTAGGTCGACTTGAGGAAAGTAGAATGGGTTTTTGAAGAAAAAAAAAAACTCATCTATGAACCAAGGCAGATCCGACGATGACTGTGGACGGAAAGTGGCAAAAGGCTGGTCGGATGTTAGAGCAAAGGCTGAGCATGGCTGATCTATGGCGAAAAGCAAGGAGGAACACCAAGAAGCATTCCAGGGAGGAGGATCTTTGGCAGAAAAAGAAAAAAAGAAGGGAAAAACCATGAGAAAAAAATACCACAAAGGAAGAGAGTGGAGGAGGAAAACCTCCCCCAGTTGACCTCACCGGGAGGTGGAGAAGTCCCACAAAGGAAACCAGAATGAAGCATTAGGTTTCAAAACTTCTCTCTAGAAAGAGAGATAAATTAAATCATTATAATTTTAACATAATAACATCTTTTTATCATCTTGACCACGAAACGAAGAAGCTCCAAAAAAAAAGAGAAATATTTTACATCAAAACAAATAAAACCGTAGTGTTTTTCTTACTTTTCTTGCAACGTCGTTAGAAATATGATAAGGAAAAAAATCCTTTCATGTCTTCAGCGTGTTAACTTTTTTTTAAAAAAAAAATTATTCTTCAATGTGTTAACTTCCCATTATGTTGAAGGTAATTATGCGTTGAAATTCAAGTCTTGAGAGAAATGCTAAACTGATTTGGATTAAATGATTATGGGTTTGAAATCCATCTTTTGTTTTAGATGCGTCTCCAAAAAGTTTTGTTCCTTATTTAGCGATATCTTCATTACCACGTTGAAACATTGTTTCCAGCTTATGTCAACGGGGTTATCCATTGGATATGCATTGAAGGGTTGCTTTTGTTTGATGTGAGTGACGAGATGTTTCGCCAGATGAAATTACCTAATGGGCTGAGATTCTAAGTGCAAGCCATTGCATCTTCTAAGGGCACGCTTTTGGCTTGTGATTATAAGGATGACCGTTACGGTGTTTGGGTGATGAAAAGATATGGTGCCACTGAGTCTTTGGATAAAACATGTTGTTATTTATGATACGAATTCGATGATATGGGGCCGGTGAGCTTGAGTAATGGCGGTCAGTTGCTGGTGTCGACAAGAATGGGAGAGTTGCTTTTCTATGATCGTCAACCGTAAGAAACAAATAAGCTTGGAGATTTGTATTTAGATAAAATAGCCACGTTTTATTTGAAGAAGAAGGAGAATAAGTTATATGAACTATAGTTTATAATGTTAGAGCAAGAAAAAATAATGAGGAAAAAATGAGGCTTGATTAGGTGTTACTATTATATTGTACTTGCTCTCATTAAGTTATTTGGTCATAAAAGTCCTCTTTTGGATAATTTGTTGCCATTAGGATGAACCTACTCAATTTTATTTTAATTTTTTTTTTTTAGCGTATTTGGTAAAAATTGGCTTCATTCAAGGCTAAGATTTTATATACAATTGTGAAATCATTCTCATTTGGTATGTTTTTCTCTATTACACAAGGGGGTGTTTTTCTCCATTACACAAGGGTCATTCTTGATGAACTCTTGTTGAAAATAAATAAATAAATTACAAATGAAAACAAACGACCCAACCTAATTGCTTTAGTACAATTTGAATGAGACAGACTTGGCTCATAAGAGGGCCCAAGTCAGTCCTTACGAAGTTGGATAAAGTTATAGGCGCCCTAGGGTCAAATCATAGGCTCAATGAATAAATTTGAGAGGCATAGAAAAATGAGAAATAGTCAGTTTATTTTGACTTAAGTTGGGGCAAACTCCCAATTAAGGTAGTCTTAGTCAGGCATCAAATTGGTAAACAACTGAACTTCATTGATTTAAGTATTTTTAGCAATCGGTTAGCTTCACTTAGCTCAGAAATTGAGGTAAGTAATATACCCTGCTATTTCCAAATAAAAATGCTTTATTTCAAATTAGTTATTATTACAAATGTTTTATGATATAATTGTATGTTTTATTTTTAATTATTTGAATGCTATTCATTTGCCAAGTAAACCGATTGAAAATAGGGCTCTTTATTTAGAATATACGCATTTGTGTAAATTCAGGCCTAACTAAACTGGTTGGAAATTAACCTTCCTAAACTAGGTTGGTTCTTAGACTTCAGACTTTGACTACAAGTCTACAATAGTCAACTGCAATACAAGCAAAAATTCCTTTATTTACTATCCAAAATATAAAACGTAATATCTCAATATCTCAGTTCGACCTCAATATCTCAAGACCTCGAGTTAATTTTTTTTTATCTGCTTTAACCATTTTTTAGGTACTATTTACGATATAAAACGTAAAAACAAAATCGAGGTGAACTAAAATAAAATAGTTAAACCATGGAACAAAAATGTATTTAACCCTTATTTATTATATGCTAATTTGGTATCTTTACAAATTCTGACCGGATGCAATACAGGAAGAAAACGCAAGAAACCTTTTTAACCAATTTATTTACAAGAGACTAGTAAACAAAACATAAGATGTAAACCAGAGGAACATGATAAAATTCTTCCTAAACCAGCTTGGGCCAATCTATTTACAATAGACCGGTAAACCATAAACGAAACCTAGGAACCGGCTAAAATCCTTTGGAAGAACCGGTTCCCATAGTCAAATTTCTGACAACCAGATGTCAAACTTATGTCAGCTTTGACCAGGCATTTATTTAGAATAGTGCATACAAAATGCAAAGTAAAGAAGGTAAAACGACTTAGTCGAGTTTCACCTTCGTTTCAGGTGCCGCGATACGGTCTCCGCCATTCGCTATTGAAATACTAGCTGGAGTAAGTTGCATCTCGATTAGTCTGGTTGCACACTCAACCTCGGTGGCAACTTCTTCAGAAACATGTTCTTGCACAAGTTTTGGTTCGTGTCCGCTCAATCTGGGCACCACAATCTAGTGTTTGCATAAAGCTATCGGCGTACGACATTGCCTCCTCAGTCCGGTCGCCAAAGGATTTCACTCGACAGCGGAGGCAATTGCAGAAACTTTTTCCACCACACATTGCAGTCGTCGTCGCCTCCTTAGTTCGGTCGCCCAAGGATTTCGGTTAACAGCGGAGGCAATTCCAGAAATTTCTTCCACAACACATTTCGGTTTTTCATCTTCATACATCATGTTTTGTAGAAATGAATATCATTTCATCATGAAAATACTAGAACAACAATGGAACAATGGCAGTGGTGAAGTAGTGAGGCTAAGGCAAAGGATGTGAAGGTGAGGGCCAAGGGTGGATGGTAGTAAAATGGTAAGGTTGAGGCAGGGAATGTGAAGGTGAGGGCAATGAGACAGGCGACGGTTAGCGGTGGTTGTGAAAATGAGATAGGGTGAAATGAGATAGACGATGATGGTGGTATTTATACGTGTGTTCAGGTTGCTTTTTAATGAATTTGCTTTATTGTTTTTTTTTTTTAAAATGTGTGTTCAACATTATATTGTCATGTCATCGTTCCCCAGGATGCCACCTAAAGGCGTGAGTTTGGAAAAACCTAGAAAATGCGAGAAAATTCTAGATGGGAGTTGATTAGTGTGTAGGGGCATGTTTTGGTGATTGGAAATCATGTGTTGGAGCTTTGTTGTGGCGTAAGAATGCTTTTGATTGCAAGGTATTTCATTTATCTCGAGTTTTATTTTTCGATTTTGCCCTGTTTTTGTTTTCTCTTTTCGCTGGGAGAAGGATTTTCTGTTTGATAATTTTTTTAGCGGCTTTGAATCGTGATTGAATTCTTCATGTAAGTGTTTTCAATGGCAAAGTGATATATTTGTAACTATATGCAAAACTAATGTATGCATTGGTCCATGCCATAATTTGTAATCTTATAGAAGTATGATTGACATAGATGTGCTAACAACGGTACTAAGGGCTAAGGCTCCCATTATACCTCCCTTTATTTCCAGCAGCCATGTGTGTGAGCCACACTTCAGAAAGGCCCTACCGGGGTCCTTCACTTACTTGTGTGAGCCCCCGCTGGCTCACGCTCCTTACCAACAACTCGGCGCTTCGTTGGAACACACCATAGGTCAGTCCAACAACCAATTGGCTTCTCGCCGCTATAATGTGCATCATGCAAGTTTCTCAATCGGTTTCTTTTAGCCTGTTGCATACTTATGCAACTCAACAAGAGAAAGGTTTCTATTCTTGTGAATTAGAAAGCACTAAGAAATATATATAATTCTATTTTTGTTTGTAGTTTAAGGAGAATATTGATATAATTGGTAGTTTAGAAGACATCGACAGTGAAATAGTTTGAGGATTATGTGTTTTTTTTTAAAAAAAAAAATGTAAATATCAAGGGCAAAATCGAGAGTTGTGCATAAATCTATTGAAATTGTGCAGTTTTAGATGAAAATACAAAAAAGCACCTAAACAATTCTTCATTCCTTTACAACTAAAAAGGGTATAACGGTTATTACATCAGACAAAAGAGAAAAACCCGAAAGAAAACACTGTTGAAGGCCGATAGATAGCTTTTAGAATTAAAATAATAAGTTAACACTGTTGGCAAACCGTTGTCGTTTCAGTGCGCACATCTTAAAATGAACTCGCCCGTAGGAAATTATATGCGACTAGGGTTTTAAGATTAGGTACAGCCGCACTCTTATTTCTCTGCCGCATTGGCTTAGGGTTTTCCAGAGCTCCCACCATATTTCTCTCCCACTTTCCCACCATTTTATTTACTTTTTCTCTCGTCCCAAACATATCATTTGTGCCGAATATCAGTTTCATGGAGCTGAATAAGCACTAGGTTTCGTGGTTGCTGTTTACGGTTCGTAAAGCTAGGGTTCTTTCGATTCGGAGCACAAAGGAATGGCAACCATGAACCCTTTCGATCTCTTGGGTGACGACGACAACGAAGACCCGAGTCTGCTCATTGCCGCTCAGCAGCAGAAGCTGGCGTCGCCGAAGAAATCCCAAGCTCCGGTTCAACCCGCTGCTCAGCCGGCTAAGCCAGCGAAGCTTCCCTCCAAGCCTCTTCCTCCGGCTCAAGCTGGTGAGCTTCGATTTCCATTGTTATTGTTTATTGTTTATTTTTTGTTTTTGGTTTTTGGTTTTGAACGATTCATATTCGATTTCCATTTGTTATTGTAATGTATTCAGTGGTTTTAGATTTTTGTCCTCGATACTTAAGTCATTTAATTGTGTGCATACGTGTGGTTTTATTTGTGTATGTTTATATATATTTTGTGTGATGTATATCTTGCTACCTGAAGTGGGTTTTTGTTGTTATGCATTTTTGTTAAGGTTTGGAAACATGACATTTTACGTGCAGTTGTATGCAATATTTACAATTGGGGTATTTTATGACTCTGCGGCGTTGTTGAAATTGGTACCTGAGTATAGTTTGTGTTTATGTAATGAATGTCTAACCTGGGATCTTCTTGCCTGCACTTTTTAACTGAATTCAAAACTTGATTTTCGAAGAAACCCAAGAGAGGATTATACTATATGATGCGTGTAAAGCAAGCTGAGAGCACAATCGCACCCAATATTTGAGATTTTAATAAGCAAACAAGCAGATCTTCAAAGGTTCACTTTGTAGATATGCTTAATAATGTATTCGAACACAATGAAACCCATATTAGCAAAAACGGGGAAAAGGCTCAGCTGTATGAAGCCTTCTATTCTGGTTTTGAGTTCATTTGTTGTCCTTTTGTTGTTTTTTTGCGCATGTGCACAGGCCTGCGTGAATTTTTTGAAGGCTGGCATTTGAACTGTTTAACTTTGCATTTTCAAAAATTTCAAGTTAAGGATTGGTTAGTTCTATATCTCAATTTTAAGAAATTGCTTCACTATTATGCTTTATGAGCTTAGTTTGTATGATATTTTGTCCTACCCTGCAATGTCCACTTCTTAAATTTTTGGAAGAAAGGAAAATGAAGTTTTCAGTAGAATGTGTTACCAAACTGAGTGCTCACTCCACTGGGGCCAAATGGCTTTGTTTTCACTCTGATTGGAGGGTTCCCAATTTATGAAATATTTGTCAAATATGTTCTCTTTTTGTATTTCTTTTTATGTGATTCACCGGAGCTTTCAAAAAATCTATTATTCTTTGTTCGCTTGCTGATAAATTTAGGGAAAATATAAACTTGTTCGTTTCTTTTTATTTTGTTTTTTGTTTTGTCTGCTTAATAGTTTTAGTTCAATGTGTGTTTCTAATTCCGTAATTTGTATACAGTTACTGCATGGATCTGTATTTTGTTCCAGATGTTGACAAGATCTTATGCTAACATATGGTGCAAAATCATGAATTTTCTATACCTCTTATCTCCCTCCCATTTTATACTCTATTGAGGTTGCTTAACATACGACTTTTTAATTTTAATTTTGTAAGCAAAGTGATAATAGTATACTTTCTCTCGCCGTCCTATCTGTAAGTGGTGGCCTGTCCGTTTGTTTTTCTTCTAATGTTAAGCTCTCCTGGCTTCGTTGGCATGTCTATGTTCACTATTTCTTTGTGAATCATGTGTTTTTCGTGGAAGCAAATTCCTTTAAAGTTTTTGGTAGTGGGGGATATAAGTTGTAAGAAATTTTTAAAGGAGTAGGGGTGTTCTTTGAGCAGTGGTCTCGGGGAAAGTCACTGTGTCGTGGTTATTGGCCCCAATGGAGGCTGTCTTTCGTGGAGGGTCTAAAGGATTTTGTGAGATCCTCTAGGGTCGAGAACAAAGTGTTCATTGCTCAACATTGTTCCAATAAGCACGGCTGCTTCATGGCCCTTGCAGAGTACAATGGCGGTGGTTGAGGAGGTTTTCTCATATATGTCTGTGTTTGGGTTGTGTCTCTTTGCGCTTTTTTATATATTGATTTACTTATTGCAAGTGTAAAGGACATTTGATTCCTTTATATCGTGATATCTTTTTTAACTTTGTAAATGGCCTTTTGGCTCAGTTACATCTCAAGATAAAGAGGGGTTAGTAGGTGAGGTCATTTGTTCAAGTCCCATGGGTACTAACCATTTCTTAGTTGAAACTTTTCTATTCTTTGTTTATAATGTAATTAATTCTTCCCTCCTTTGTACTGGTTTTATTTATAGATTTTTGTTTATTAGCTATGCTTTAATCCGATTTTCCGTGTCTCATTCATTTTTTTTATTTCCAAAAAGAGTGGAAACTGAAACAGGTATGTTAGATATCCATCCAGAACACTATTGTCTGATCTAATGTTTTTTCTATGCATGCTTTATTGAAGGTTTATTCGCTCAAAAAATCTGATTTATTGGGGGTCCTGGTATTAGCAGCAATCTCTATGTTGTCTCAGAATTTGGGTGTAATTATATGCATGTCTCTATTATGTTAACATATATTTTTTTGTTTTTGAGTAGTGAGGGAGACAAAGAGTGAAGTGGGGCGTGGAGGGGGCCGTGGTGGTGGACGTGGGTATGCACGTGGACAAGGTGGTGGATTTTCTCGGGATTCAGTTAACAAGGAGAATAACTTTGGCAACAACAATGGATTCTCTGGAGGGTACAGACCAACTGAAGAGGGAGATGCGGGGAAGACCTTTGAGAGGCGTGGCTCAGGTGGGCCACGCAGTGCCTTCCGTGGTGGTCCTCGTGGCGGTTTTAGCAATGGAGAGGATGCTGAAGGAGAACGTCCACGAAGGATATATGAGCGCCGCAGTGGGACTGGACGTGGGTTAGTTTTTTTAATTGAGATTGTTTTCAATAATACAATAGAAAATATTATTTGTGCTTGCATTTCTACTGTTCATCATTTGAGTGATTAAAATTCTATCTTTTATATACAGTAATGAGATTAAACGTGAAGGATCTGGTCGTGGTAACTGGGGAACTCCAGATGATGAAGTTGCTCCGTAAGTATCTTTGTTGCCACTTTAGGCAGTCTTATCAAAACTCGACTGATAATATACTCATTATGCTACAATGTGTTGTGATGTCTATTTATATCTATATCTGCTCTTTTTTCTCCTCCAAATTAAGGGACACTGAGGAGCCTGTAACTGAAAATGATAAGAATGTTGTTGCTGAGAAACAATTGGGAGAGGAAAATGCTGGTCATGATAACAAAGAGAATCCTGTTAATGAGTCTGAAGAGAAGGAGCCCGAGGATAAGGTAAATCTTCTTGTTGTTCAGGATATCTGATATCCGGATTTACATGTTCTCCAGCATTTACATTGGCTGCCAGCAAAAAAAACGACTAAGATCCACAACAGTGGTGGTTCTAATTCATCAAATTTTCTGGCAATAATGTGAGACAGTGTGACTTGCTTGCTTAAAAAAAATAAAAGAAAAATAAAACCCAAAGACTTGTTATGTTGAGGACTAGTAAGAATAATAGGGATGAATCTAAGCTCCAAATGTTGATGTGTGCACTTCTCTAATTGGACAATACGATGGTAGAGTTTCCTAGTAAAGCCCTATGATAAACATGTCTAGTCCTATTTAAAAACAATCATGTGACAGATAGCTTTCCAACTCCATTAATCCGTACACTTTCTGCTTTTGTCCAAAATGGATTTTTGCATTTTGGATGGCCTTTTCTAGAAAGAAAAAAAATATTCTTCCTGGTCTGGGATTTGCTTGAATTTGCTTACCCTGTTAAGCGCTGGAGGTTTGACCAGCATAATCAATTACTTTTATACCTGGAGACTAGACTAAAAAAATACTTGTTCCCTAAGATTATACTGTTATCACGCTTTAAAATATATTATGATGGGAACCCACCACGATAAAAGTGTTATTTGACAGCAAATTTGCTCCACTTAGGGTGAGGGAGACAAAAACCACATAACTGTTTGATCAAACGATTCAGTGAACTATCCCTCTCCCAACTTCAATACTCATAGGACTAAATGCAAGATAACAACAATGCCACTCAAGTGGCTTATTCGAATTCAAATACTAACAACTAACTTGATGACTTCATTAGGATAACCCTTATCAACTCTACTTAAGCTTTATACTTTATCTCTTAGTTCTGGTTCTTGGGTTATAGTTATACGCTTTAATGAATTTCAATTACGAGGCAAGATTTTTGGTATGGTTGTCATGAGACAATATCTCAGATAAGATCATAGGAGTGTGGTCCGAGATGAATAAGATCCCAAATAACGAGAGAGATGTAAAAAGCAAGTCTGATTACGCTTACGCTTTATTCCCTAATCCTAAATGGAATGTAATGACATAGGGTTATATATATAATTTATCAGATCATCGATTCATGTACCAAATATTTCCATATCCATACATGCGATATTGAAGTCCATTCCTATTATATTTTGTGTTTTATCAGAGATGGTTACTGGTTGTGTGAGGGTTTACTTGTTATAGGTTTTGAGTAACTCTTCCAATCCACTTTAAAGGTTTATGCATTGTCTGAATAATCATGATGAGATTCAGAATAAATGTGCAATTTTCATCTAATAGGTTACTGTTTTCCATATAATCCAAAAATTGCCTGATATTCTTGTTGATACACATAATAGGAGATGACTTTAGAAGAGTATGAGAAGGTACGTGAAGAGAAGAGAAAGGCTTTGCTTGCATTGAAGGCTGAGGAAAGGAAGGTTGATTTGGACAAAGACTTAGCGTCCATGCAGCAGCTTTCAAGTAAGAAGGGAAATGATGACATCTTTATCAAACTGGTGAGACCCTTAAACCTATTTAATTTGATATGCCTGATACTTGTATGTTGACTTGTTAGTATTTGGTTTCCAGGGTTCTGAGAAGGACAAACGTAAAGATGCTGACAAAGAAGAGAAAGCAAAGAAGGTTTGCCTGTCTTTATTATGCATGAACTTAAATTTGATGTTTTTATTTTAAACGGTAATCAGACATGGTGTGACTGCTGTTTTTTAGTGGCCCGTATAGCACATACTATTTATGCAGCGTATCTTTTGTCCATCAACAAGAAAAAAGTCTACTTGCATGCTACTTGTTCCTGTTGATTTTACAAATGAACTTGTAATATGGAATGCATGCCTTAAGTTTGTGAATGGCGGTAAATGTTGATATTGTGGTGGGCCAGCAGAATAGGCTCATCAGCAGAGCTGAACTTGTAAGCATCATTGGTATTGGCTGTCACTCTTGTCCTCGTTGTAGACTTTTGTATTTGCATTCCATTGGTTAGACATGCACTTAAATCCGATGATCTGCTGTTTCAAATGTTCACTGACTGCGATATTATTTAACTGAAACGAATTTGTGATCAGTTTTTTGGTCAAAGAATACATCCTACAAGTTCTTAGAATGTTGGGTGAACATTTGCCTGTTTCACTGATTTGGACATAAATTGTCATGCTGTGGTGTGAAAACGAATGGAGGATATCTTTTACTATGTCTTGATGAAAATGATCTCTTTGTTTTACTTTTATCAAGATTACTGGTACATGCTTCTTATTATCATAATAAAATTTGATTATTAAATCTCTATTATGCCACGATCTCATGAATACTTGTTAGTCTTTTAATTAATTGATTGATTAATGGTTGTAGTCTGTGAGCATAAATGAGTTTCTAAAGCCTGCTGAAGGGGAGAGGTACTATAGTCCTGGTGGTCGGGGTCGAGGCCGTGGCCGTGGCAGTGGTTCAAGAGGTGGATTTGGTGGAAGTAGCAGGAGCAATGTTGGAGCCGGAGCCCCTGCGATTGAAGATCAGCGCCAGTTCCCCTCCTTGGGTGGCAAATGAGATTTCACCACTTATTTTGGTGTCTTATCATTTCAGGAGTTTGAGTGGCAGGTTATCCACAGGCGTACTTTAAACCATCTTTAATATTATGTTTTAAGAGTGCATATTTTAGATATTATGTCTTGGACCTGAGAATTCGTGCATCAGTTTTGATTTGAGTAGGTGGAGAACACAGTTATTTTTGGGCATCTTGATTCTTGTATCTGTTTACTTATAGCTTTTAGGAATGGAGGAGCTTTTAGTGTTGGATAGCTTCTTAGTCGAAAAGGTTCTCTTATCGGGAGATCCTCTTATTGGCGCTAGATGCTGCATTTTTCTTTCTCAATTTAACATTGCTAAAACAAGCTGCCAAAGTAGGGTTCGTGTGTTGGGAATGGAGTTGCGATTTAAATTTGGCTTAGGCCTTGTTTGTTTTGGCGTAAATTATTTTTTAAAAATTGTTTTTCCTATTTGCGAGTGATCGGTGAGGTGGAAAATGTTGGTCAACCTAGTTGATCAGGAAAAATAACCATGACAATGTGTAAAATGGGTTGTGCATTTTATTTGCATAACCAATGTTTCACCACGTGTAATTGTAAGAGGAATCTTTATGAGGTCTACATGAAAGACAAGAATTTCAACCAAAACTAAAATAAGGGCAAACGAATGCCCAAATAACATAATAGTAATTCCTTTTGAAGTTCACAATGAACCTCCTCCCTTCAAAATTTGTACAGCCGTTGTACCAAAATTTTGTATGAGAAGAATCTAATAAGTTTAGTTATGCAACAATATTTGCTTATTTTATGTACCAGCTAAACAATGAAAAATGTTTTCAGCTAAAAAGTATTTTCCAACATTAAACATTTTACGTTAAAACAAATGGAACATTAGTTAGGTCTTGTGAACGAGGCTTAAGTTGCGGGCTAGCCTTTGTTTAGATAATAGGAGAGCATTCCCAATAGACTCCCCATAAGAGAGTCTGTTCTCTAAGTTTAGGGAATATGTCAGAGTTTGCTTCCTAAGTTTAGAGAATATGTCAAAAAAATCGTAAAAAAATCTCATAGCAGACTCTCTAAATGATTCTTAAACATTAGGATTGCTACAGTGGAGCCCAATGTTTTGGGTTCTACTATTGCAGTTCTACTATTGCAATCCTTATGATTATTAAAATAAAATATAAAAAAATGATTCTCTCTCTTCTCTCATCTCTCCTCTCCACTCATGTCTCACAATTCTCTCTCATCTCTTCCCTTATATATATAATATAATTAAAAAAAAAAAAACAAATATTTTAATGATATAGGAAATGGTTAAAGGAAGCTATTGGGATGTATTTTGACATAGGGAAACAAAAAGTAGTTTAGATCTTTAAATGTAGGGAAAATGACGAGGAAGCTGCTGGAAATGCTCTTACACCTTATAAAACTATGTTTTAAGAATGCATTTGATTTATGATATAATATACTCTTATTTCTATACTTAAATGATTTTGATTATCACTTGCAAAGTCAAAATGTTATTTCGTAAAAGAGTTATGCCTGTATTGCAAGTGTTTTGTTGTCATTTATTTGTTGGGATTTTGCACATAAAATAGCACAGCAAATTTAACATCCCTTAGAACTTTTGCTTCAAGATAAATAAGGCTAGATTTATAATTAAATATATAAGTTCATGATACTTACAATCGAATTCAACTTCTCCTAGGCATGTATGAGTATATAATTATGCTTGAAAATCTTTTTGCATGTTGAACATGGATGAAAATGTTCTTTCTTGTTCTTGTGGAATTGATTCCTCTATTAAATTTTCTCTTTGATGACTGAATGTGATCTCACAAGCTATTCTCAAATCTAAAGAGTAGCAAAAAGCAAAAGCTTGAGAGAATAAATTTTATCTCTTGTATATTTCTTACAACACTCTGAATTATGTTTTTGCTTCTATGGATCCTCTATATTCAGATTTGCTTAGAAATGTGGGAAAAGAGCATTCTATAATCCACTAGAACTAGGATGTAACTCCTAGTAAAATAGGAGTCATGTCATGGTCACGAGGGGAACAGCCGGCCATGGGGGGATTAATTCCCCCATGTGCTAATTAGAGCTAGGCACTCCTAGAAGCCCAAGGCTCTAGGCTTGGGTTTTATATTATTGCTCTAATGCTTTTTTAACTCTGCTTAAGTTAGTGGGATTAAATCCTTGAGCCTAATGACTTTCAGCCCATATGAATTAAATGCATGAGCCCAATCCTCTTTTAATTCCTAAAACTCAATCAATCCCAAATAATAAGTCACGCAGAAATTAATTCCTTGCCCCATGTTTTATAAAATAAAATAACTCAAATAAATAAATACATAGCTGAGACTCAAAACAAATAGTCAATTTACATTAGTTCAAAGAGGGATCTAAATGAAAATAAATATAATTAGCTCTAATAGGCATGTGACACTTGTCATCCATGACTTGTCACACAACACTATTAATAACATTTGATTCCACTAAACAAATGTAACTACACTCTAATATGTATTTTTTATTTAATGAATTAATCTTTATAACGTACTTATTTATTACATGTTACCCCTCTATGAAATCATTTTGTATTCGAATCAAAGTCTATACAAACTCTAAAGTGAAAAATCTCATGTGCATATACGCATATGCTTTACTCTTTGTCAAAACTGTTGTTTTTTTCCCAAGAGCTTAATGACATTTTAATTCCAAATTTTCCTAGTTTTCTCTACAAGAGATTTCCGAATTTTTTCAAACGGTCAAAATTTAATTTCAAAATTTTCCATGAGAAAGAGTAAGATGGTGGAATTAAATCTAAACCATTACAAAACTACAAGAATTATCCTGTTGTTTTTCTACAGCACCTAAACCAAATCCAAATAGTATAAAATATAGGGGAAATATCAAAATCACATTGTGTTTTCATATGGTTAAAAAACTTATCAAATATTCTGCCCTAGTCAATCAAATATTTCAACAGTCAAACAACATAATTTTTTTATTCTCAAGATTTCAATAATGGAAAACAAATTATTTTTACCTAAAAATATTTTTTATTGGAAGCTTTTTAGAATAAAATATATTTTCCATCACATTCAGAACGTGACTGTGGTTTCCGACACGGGCTCAGCAAAAAAAAAAAAAGGGCGTACAAGATGTTCACCAATATTCCTAATTTGTACAAATATTTTTAAAATCAAATACATTCAAAAGAATGAAATTTCAAGAAAAGTGCTGAAGAACAACTGGCAAGTAAAATAACAATATCAAGTGTATTAGGAAGAGGACTAGTTTTACATGCCCGAAAAACACAGACAAACATCACGAACCCACTAATACTTCTTCCCCTTTAAGAAGAGCAGCAGCCAGACTTCTGGTTCACAGGCTGTCCCCTAATCTGCACTGTCGGAGGCCTAGCATTGCTCATGGGTTGGCTTGCCATCCTGCAACAAGGAACCAACATAAATTATAAAAAGCTCAATTATTTAGGAAGGTATGTAAATAATTACGAGCATCTCTAGCAATATTATGCATTTTAGCTATTACAAGATGTTTTACTCTATTATCTTTTAAAAAACAAAAACAAAAAAAAAAAAATTCTTAAATCACCAAGAGAGGAGAGAAAAATGATATAAAAAAGAATCCATAAGCTAAAGCTAATCAAAAATCAAAATACGTATCGTACAGTGAAAAAAACACAACAAAACCAAGCAACAGTCGAGAAACTTGTGAATAAACATTGCAAAACCACCAAAACTATTCAGTCTTCTTTTCCATCTATATGACAGCATGAAAGTCATACATACAAACACGGTACCTGTTCTTGATTTCGGCAGCCATGGCCATGAAAGCCTGTTCCACATTAGTCGAACTTTTCGCACTTGTTTCCATAAAAGGGATACCAATTTCATCCGCAAATGCCTAACAAGGGAAACAGCATGTTCAAATATTACACTTGAGAGACTTTTCGAGTAATATAGCCTTTTCAACAGATACAATGGAAACCAGCCTATTTAGTATTACCTTGGCTGTCTCATAGGACACAACTTTATTTGCCGTGAGGTCACTCTTGTTGCCAACTAGAAGCTTGTTCACATTTTCACTTGCATAGCGGTCAATTTCGTTCAACCATTGCTTAACATTGTTAAAGCTCTCTTGATCTGTGACATCATAAACAACCTGTCCAGATAGCCCCCAGCATGAGACAGATTTCTTACAATAGGAGCCATCTGAGAAAGGACAGAAGCAAGCAAATAAAATAGAAAATTCAGACTTACAATAATCCCATGAGCCCCACGGTAGTAGCTGCTAGTGATTGTCCTAAAACGTTCTTGCCCAGCAGTGTCCCACTGAATATTAAGAGAACAACAGAAATGAATCGGGCAATTCACAATATCACAAAGGAGATTCCTCAAGTGGGAAAATGCTTTCCTTTTATCTTTTAATGCATATGTCCTACTTACAATTTAACTCCAATTCATTGAAATTCATCTTATTATCAACCAACAAGACAACGCACTTTGACAACCATGTTGTACAAACTTTATTCTTCTTCACAAAACCAGCAATACAATACTATAATATCACCAATATAGAATAATATCATGTGATAAAAAGATTAATTTCTTGACAAATATGAACATTTGGAACTAATTTTAAGTTCAGACATTTCAAAATATTAGGGAAAAAAAAAAAAAAAAAAAAACAATATAAAAGCATGTTTCCAGAACAGGATGAGTAATCTATATGACATTGGAACTTCAATTCAATTGAAATCATCACCAACACTATTCATGAGACTAAAATTGTCCATAATAAAAGAAGCGATAGCATAGCAATCCATTAACTTACAATTTGGAGTTTAATGGTCTTCCCATCCTGTTCCACGGTGCGAATTTTCTACACATCAAAGATTATACAAAATTTATTGCTGAATATTTATGTTGTAAATATCAATGGTTCAAGCCAACAGTTTGGAAAACAAAGACTTACAAAGTCAACTCCAATAGTGCTTATGTAGCTATCCAGATATGAATCATCCTGGTTTGCAAAGAATAAAATATAATTATAAAGCATATAAAAATTGTCTCTTTAAAACAAATTATCATCATTTGGCCTAGAAATCTTTGATCAGCTAAGCAATCACATAAGTATATTTTCTGACCACATTAGTGCAAGATGTATCCTATCAATTTGCATGACAAACCATATAAACACAAGTATGTTTTCATTTGGCTATGCTGCATTCAAGGTTAACGCCCAACACTTAAATTCAGTTTCAAATGGACCAGATCACAATTACAAACTATCTAATTCTTGATTCCTTCTCACAAATATACCAGAGCAGAAAGCATGGACATTTTCTTTTTTCTTTTTTAAACAATAAAACCTAGATTGGGCTAATAGAAGATAAGAACAGAAAGGCACTAAGAACTTACAGCAAACCTCAGAAGCAGACAAGATTTGCCAACACCAGAATCTCCAATAAGCAAAAGCTTAAACAAATAGTCGCTGCAAATAAGAGAAGAAAAAAGACAAAAAAAATTGCACGTCACCTCTATGTTAATAATAGAAACATAAGCTACAAATACATACACACTAGCAAATGAATTGCACCACAGCACATACACAGACTGTCTTCAAAATAAAATGAAATTTCAAATGCAATAGTGCAGGCTTTAAATATATACAACTACAGTCAAATATTCACAGAAATTCATAAAACCCAACAAGCTCAACCAAACTCATCACCCAAGATTTCTGCCCACGGTTACTGATCAAAATCCATGCCAAAGTAAATAAAATTTCCACAATCACATTTTACACAAATTCATAATTCAAATAAGATATCACACAACTCTTACGATCATGAAGAGCAACAACACTATTTTTCCTTAATTTTTCTTGAAACATTTTGCTCGTACAGCCAATTATACGTTAACCTTCACGCAGCAAACAGGATTTCCCACACTTTCAAGCAATCAACCAAACCTCGTATAACAACCAAATTAGCTGAATTTCCAATCTTACACCAAACTTTCCATTCCTATTTGCAACCAATTCGGTATGATAATAAAAGAAATAGGACATTATGCGAAGAGATCTTATAGCTCATACACCATCACGTCATTACAAAGCAGTTTCTGACTACCACAAACAGAATTGACCGAAACGGGTCAACGGATCTGGCACCGAAACCTCTAGATCTAAATATTTGTTTTCCAATTTCAAACGCACAAATCATCAAATCAAAATTATTAATCGAAACATAGCAGCGCGAATTTAAAACAAAAAAAATGAAAGAACGAATTTTTGAAGCCCTTGAACAATAAAACATCACAGATCTAAACGAATTCGACAAAAAATCAGATAATTTAAGCAGCACAATTAAAGGAATATAATTTAAACGCCTTGGAAACAGAAATTAAATTGGGAAAAAAAAAATTGACGATGATTAAGCTTACTATTCGGGATTCATGGCTGGTTTGGGTAAGGGATCGATTGAATCACGAGAACCTGGAGGAGACGGAGTCGAAATGCTGTATCCTGTGGATAATTTGACCGTCACCAATAAGAGTCGCTGGAGAGAGAGAGAGAGAGAGAGAGAGAGAGATCTACAATGGAAAGGAGAAATCGAGGAAATGGGAATCGAGGGGTCGGGGTGCGTGTTTTAAAAGGACCCGGAAAGGCGGAGCTCCATGAGTTTTGGCTTTGGGGGGGGATGAGTGTGGGTGACGTAGCAACAGGAACAGCATCTTGCCACGTGTTCCACAGCCTGACTCAATTTACGAAAGCGGACATTCTTTTCTTACCTCACATTGCTAAGTTTTTTTAAAAAAAATAATAATAATAATTAAGATTTTTATTTTTTAAATGTTCGCACAAGATAAAGAAAATGAGGGAGAAGAATTTAAATTAGTAATTTATGCTTCATTCCTTTTATACGGACATATCATAATGCGTGATTTTCAGCCGATTAAATTACCCAATTAAAATAATTAAAAAGTTTATTCACTTTGAGAATCCTCACCGCATGCCACTAGCATGTCCACCGCCATGCACACCCACCTGTTCACACAACTAACCTCAGTTTGGTCGCATGCTTATACACACCGTCAAACTTTTGCGGCTACTCTCTACTAAGGGTGTACAAACGATTGATTATTAACCTGCATAACTACTTTTGTACGTAGTTGGATAAAATCGCTAACCACATACGGCTCTGGAAATGTAATACTTAAAACTATAACTTTAATCATCACTCGTTTGTTTTCCTTTTATACGCTATTTAGGATTTCTGATTCTTTCTGTAACATGTGCATTGCTGTCATTTGGTATATAGGGTTCAAACAATCAACTGTGTTCGAAACTTACTGAATGAATGTCTATCTTTTTACCCTCGATTTCACCACTCTAACCCTGATGTTCGACTTCTTCCTATATATATATATATATACACACATAATAGTACATTAAGAAAACGAATGGTTCGATTAGCGGTTTTAGGGATAGACATAAATGGTTAATAACCACAAACCGCCTACTCTAATGTAAAATATATTTAATAGATATTGGTGGATTTCTCATAGTTGGTGTTGTTGCGCATGCAACGATTTTTGTTGTAAGAGACTATGATCCAACTACTCGATACAGTGACCTCTTAGATAGTGTACTTAGGCATGATATCATGATGCAATCATATCACACCTCAATTGCGTATGTATATTTTTAGGCTTTCACAATTTTAGTTTGTATATCCATAATGATACCATGAACGCTTTAGGGCGCCATCCCCAAAATATATACAATTACAAACCGTCTTTGCTCAATAGACATAAAACACTTATTTTTTAGCACTCGGTGCAACAGCAAGCACCAGTTTGACTTTTGGGGGGGGTGGCTGATTTAGTGTCGGTGGGTGGAAAAATTGCTTTGTTACTTATTCCAATAGGCATTGCAAATTTTTTGGTACCATCACATTCATGCATTTTATGATTCATGTGACGATATTGATACTAAAATGACATCATTTTGGTGTTTGATACCATTTAAAATAGGCTCTAAATAGTCTAAAAACCATTTAAAAATAGGCCATAAAATGATGCTCAAAATAGGTCCAAAACATTAAAATTCGCCCAAAAGGCTCACATCTAAAAAGTTGTTAATGCGGTGTAGTTTTAGGTTTCAATAACCACTAATCATCAGTTATTTTAAAACCACTATGTGATTACTAAAATTTAATAACTAACTAAGACAATTAAGGTTATAAATAATAATTGTTAACTGTAATTGCTTGTACATCCTTACTCTCGACCACTAGTGTTTGTGGGTCTCATAGCGACTCTCACAATAACCAAGCTCACCACTTGTCTTTTACTTGCTTTGTCGTTGTGCTCGTTACTATTCGTCCCATGCTCACCACCAAGCTCTGCCCCATGCACACAGAGAGAGAGAGAGTAACAACTTTGATCCTCTATTAGGGTAAAATGTAAGTATATCTTATAGAAATAGTTTAAGGGAAGTCATAAGTGCATGCTTTGTTTAGTATGATTATGTGATAGAGAATGGATCATTGCATATGACACCAAATGACATAGTTTAATGGAATGATTAGTACATCAATAATTGTCACATGTTCGAATAGCCACAACTTTGCCTAATTTTCAAGAAATTTTGAACGAAAACCCTAACCACCGCCACCCACACTTGTGCTACAAAGAATTTAAAATTCAAGATGATGACCAAAGAGGGAGGAAATAATCATAGACATTAAAATGAATTACTTACTTAAGAGTAATGTTATTTAGTAGATTAGATATATTACACATTATTCTCTTGACCATCTTTTTTACAAATTCATCATTGAATTTATGGACCCATATGTGGATCCTACAAATTTAATAGTAGATTCATCCATCCGTTATAAGGAGATGGATGAAAAATGTGATGGAGAATGATTTTTATCATTTTTCTTAATAGATTGTTATAGATGGTCATACAAGTGGGATGATATGATACTAAAATCAGCTTTGACAACTATTCTTCAATTTAAGGTTTACGTTATCAAATTGTATGAGAATTGTATAATGGTCTACTAAATAATATTACTTTTCCCGTATGAAAAAAGAATGTCGAAATTTACTAAAAACCCTAGGTTTGGAACCCTAACCCAGACCAAGAAGGGAACTATATCCTTAGCTTGGGTCAGACAATCACACATGAGACTTGCCTAGGCTTTTATCAAGACCAACTCACTTCTCTCTCCTTAATGTCCGGTACCATTGCCCCGCCACTCTGTATGTCTTCTTGTCGTTGGGTCAAGTCATTATTCACTCCAGTTACAAGGGAGACCTCTCTTCGCATACCAACCCGAAAATGTAAAAATTTATTGTAGAAATTTATTATTAATATTATTAAAAACCCAAATAAAAAGTATGGGATATTAGGAAAAGGATCATTTCCATTTCAAATGAAATGGAGATGACCCATTTAGCGCATTTAGTAAAAAATGAAATGAATTGATACATTTAGTGCATTTAGAGGACAAATTTGGCCAAAAAAAAAAACTTGGCCCAAAAAAGAAATGGACAAAAAAGAGAAATGGACAATACGCACTAAAAATGGACGGGATCCGTTTCAGGGATATTAAACATATTAATTTGTAGGAAATTTCTCTGCAACCGGCGTGGCCGCGTGGGAGTTGCCTTGTTAGACTACTACTTGAGTCTTGAAGTTGAACGCAAGCAACAAAGCAAGCAAAGCACTTTCGAAGCGACCCTCTCTCTCCGTCTCTGTGCCTATCTGTGTTAATCGCAAGAAGAATAGAAGATGCACAGGTCGTCAAGCGCTCCCAGAGTCCCCGAGGAGTTCTTCTCGCTACCTTCATCGCAGTCTTCCTCAGACGCTGACCAACTACTTCCCACATGCGATCCCCTCTCCCACGTCGCCAAGAAAGAACGGTCCCGTCTCAGATCCGCCGAGTCCGCCGTCCACGCCATCCCTCTCGTTCTCCTGCTCTGCGCCATCATCCTCTGGTTCTTCTCCACCCCTGGTAAGTGATAATGATAAAAAAATTAAAAAAAATAAAAATAAAAATAAAAATAAAAAGAATAAATTTGCAATTCCTTGCTGGCCCATTTGCTCAGTTTTTCAATTATTTTCTGGGTATTTTACCATGTTTGATGAATTATCTTGATAACGTTTTTGTTCTTGTCTGTTGGTCCTTTTCGATTTCAATTGAAAATGGGCAATCAACAGTTTGTGAAAAAAATGTGGCTTTAAGCTCCTATAATCACCGGCTTTTACTAGAAACTTTTTTTTTGATAAGTAAATTGTATATATCAAAAAAAAAGCGCAAAGCGCCTCTAAGTACACAGAAGAGTATACAAAGGTAGCCCAAAAAAAAAAAACCCGAAAAACGGACCCCAAAAAAACCCAACCCAACTATAATCACCACCAAGCGAAAAAGACCAAAGTAAGAACCCAAAAAACCCAAACACTGAAGCCCACAAAACCCACCACCAGCCCTAAAAAAACCAGAACCCTAATGCACCTCTGGAGGAAAGGAGAATGCATTTTTGGTTCCAACACAACCCCGACGTCGATAGTACCGCTTCGGAGAAAGTCTCTCTCTAACCTCATAGTTGATGGAGCATTCTAAATTCTTGATTTCCCGCTTCCCTTTTGCCTTAGAGGTAGAGGGCTCCCGCTCTTCTTCAATATTCGAAAAGAGATTCAAAAGACTCTTCTCATCACCTCCTTCACCATTTGACAGTCCCACACTGGAGGCGAAATTCACCGCATCTATAACCACCTCCGAATAGTTCCCCGCCCCCTTCTCGGCGGGTTCCACTACAACATCGGCAAACAGCTCCTTGTTTTTCTGCAACTGCTTGGCAAGCTTCTCCTTCACCCTCCGGGCATACCCTATTTGAGATTTGGAAACAGAGGAATAAATCGGAGCACCGCTCTCCGACATTCGAGGAAAAGGTTCGCTTAATCTCAAACCCAGCTCAGCCGCATGCTTTCCCGAAATAGAACAGGTCAGTGAATCTTCGACTACAACCTTAGAGCCCTTTACCGACGATGAAGCCTCCTTCATCCCAGGCAGAGAGGAAGAGGAAACATTTCTAGACCCTAAAAACCCCCTACGTAGCAACCCTTTCGCCGGAGCAGTCTTAACGGGTTCAAACTCCTTCGCCGGAACAGAACCAGCTCCCACCGGAGGAGCAGAGACCACCACCGGAGACAGAGGAGAGACATGGGTACTCACCGGAGTCACAAACCAGTTCTGGGTATCCTCCGGCAACAGAGCCTCCTTCGCCGGAAAAACAGGGACCATCGCCGTCCCACGAGACACAGACCCCGCCGCACTAACCAGTTGGTTCGACTCCGGAAGCACCTCCGCCAACGACAGCCCCACCAACGCAAGCTCGGAATCATCGCTAGAAACCCCGGCGAGACCACCGGCGACCGGCGCAAAAACCTCAGATACGCACGCCTCCCTACGATCGTCCGGAACATCAGTCTCTCCCGGCGAGACAGAACCACCCTGTTGCGATTTGGGCAAAAACTTAACCCTACGCTTCAAGCCCCTGCGCCCAACTGTCTTGAAATACCCAGCGTGTTTGGGCTTAAGGAGAGACCCAAACTCGCGAACACCCAGCCCAACTGAAAGTTCTTTAACTAACCCAGCTAGGACCCGGCCCAAAACAGAACGCAAAAAACCTAGCAACGTCTTATTCTTCTTCTTCCTATGATCCGCCGTCGGGATGAAACCTGTAGCCAGATTAGCATGATCCGGCGACTCCAACTCCACCCAGTCCACCATCACCCGCGACTCATACTCACCGTACCCGGTCTCGAAAGAGTCCTTCATCGGGAAGAGATCAATGTGTTGCGAAGATCTAACCCTCCTCCCAACGAAAGGCTCCTCAGAACCAGCCGCCAGTCGAAGAACCTCCGCAAAGGAGCGCCCAGGGTGACATCCAGAGAAGGATTCTCCCAAATCAAGCTTGAGCTGCGTCCCCGGAACATGATGCGTAGAGTCTGTTGGACCCAACAACCTCCGCAATTCATTTGCAAACCGACGCCATCCCCTCCCTCCACGGCCCGCAGGTAGCCAAATGATCCCTTTACGACCTCCCTCAGCAAAGACGGCCACCTCCAGGAAACTTAAAAGTCTATACTTTCATTTTTGGGAAAAATTGTCTTAGGGCATCCATTACTCAGTTTTAGCCTATCAAATTTTGGTAATTCGTTGGTGCGGTTGTTATTGTTGTGGTTGCCAATGAGCTCTGACTCAAATCGCACCTTCTTGATGGATGGAGGGTGTGATAATTTGTTCAAGATCTACTGGTATGTGTATTGCGTACCAATTAGAAAAGTAAAAGTTGTTATTTACAGAACCGTGTTTTAGATTAAGTTATCCCTATCCTTGGCTGTGAGTTGCATATGGTAATGGAAGCTTAAAAGGCTTGAACTTATGGAATATTACATCTCTAGGGAAAGCATTCGAAGTTTGTTGCTATTTTTTCTTATTTTTGTTTTTATACTTTTAGTTGATATTGGTGATGCAGTAAATTGCAGACCCAACTTCACGTCAAGAGGGTTTACAAAAGAAAACAAAAATTAACACGTAGATTTGTTGGGTGTGCTGGTGGATACCTCCGATGCTTAAGTCAGTGAAGGGCTTAAGGAAAAGATTGGATTTTGGAATAGCAAATGTATTGAGAGATGGATGATTTATACCTGAAATGGCCATCTCTTCCTTACATATGCAGATGACTTCTCCCCTTGTATGACCTAGACTATGTGTCGCTCAGCCAAAAGGTACGTGGCGCTACCTGACACCCAATAACAAGTGTAGGAGGCAAGAGGAGCATTTGCTCGAATTCCCATTCCTCTCCAGATATGAAAAAGAACTTCGGACCACCTCTTGTTGCTGAAGTACTTAGTCAACAAGACTCCGGTCGGACTTCTAGGATTGAAAGCTCCAAACCTCGTCACCTTGCGACTCAAGCGATAACAGTATAGGAACTCTCCAACCATGGGCTAGAGAATGGAGTAAGCCAGTAAAATTTGCTAGTTGTTCTGCATTAGCTGAGCCAGAGCCAAGTTCAGACGGGCCAACACCACTCAGATCTAGCTTGGGATTAGGAACCATAGGCTTTGTTTGGCAAATAGTTTTGTAGTAAGTTTTTTATCTGAATAGTAATAAAAAGTGAATGATGTGATATAATTTTTATGAGAAAAATGAAAAAAAAAAGTAGTTTTGAAAAGATTTACTTTTTTGGGGGAGAAGTGAAAATAAGGATTGTGGGAGAAGAAAACTGTTTGCCAAATGGTGCCTTAGTCTTCCCTCAAAATCTCCTTGTAGAGGCATTCCTCGTCCATCCTAACCGGAAAGAGCAACCCCTTGTTGCGTCGAGGAGCCCACAACAACATTGAGTATGTAATATCATACTTCGAGCCAAGGCAGCCCATATCATTGTCCATTAATTCTGATGCCAATTGCTCCCTTCGAATGCGTCTAGTTGAACAGGATTGGCATTTGACCCATCAGGCCCAAATGACTTTGACGCAGCTTGGTTGTTGTTGCGAGCCATCTCAATAAAGAAAGAGAAAACATAGAAAGCAAGCTACTTTAGAGCAAAGAAAAGTAGGGAAGATCTGAAGCACAACAGAGGAAGGTAGAGCAAAAACCAGTCGCCAGAGGGAGGAGAGCGAACAGACAGAGAGTATTACTCTCTTAAACTGCTCCGAAATTTAGTTTTGAAATTTGAATCAACAATGGCTCAAATACTTCCACATGGACTTGTAGAGGAAGTGACCGAGGTATGACGGTCCCAACTAAGGCTGATAGACATCCATTGCATTGAATGCGACCCTGCAGGCGAAGGTTGCTGAAACTCTAGGAGCTTAGATACCCAACATGGATTCTCATCATCCAACTGATAAACCTTGTCCAACATGGGAATTGGGATTGTTGATGTACCAATATCCACTTGATTGGGCTTTGGTTGAAGAGGCTCATTGAAGCCAAATATGTAGGCCCTCGAAAACGCCAACTATTTGGGGCCAATAGCTTGGCCTACTCCTGGACCAAGAAGCGAGGAAGGGCGCGTAGTAGAGGATCACCCCTTTTGCCACCTGGGTGTACTGACCCTATATTCCCTACAAGAAATCAGGTAACACCCATGATGAACCAAAAGGTATGTGGCACTGCCTGACACCGAATAACGAGCATAGGAAGCAGGAATGCAGTGCCACTATCCTGCCAAGGACGTACCCCCATTAAAGGACACTAACCGAACACCACACTATAACAGTGTCTTGACCAATGACTGAGTGACACGGGGCCTAGGTAATGCAAGGGGAGAATTCCTCCTCGTATGTAAGAAAGAGACGGCCATTTCAGGCATAAATCATCCATCTCTCAATACACTTGCTATTGGAGTATCCAATCTTTTCCTCAATGCCCTTCGTAGACTTAATCATCGGAGGCATCCTCTACCAGTATACCCAACAAGTCTCCATGCTAATTTTTGTTTCCTTTTGTAGGCCTTCTAGACCTAAAGTTAGATGTGCGATTTACTGCATCATCAAATATACTAATTAAAATTGATTTTATTGTTGGCAGAATTGAGGGCTTGAAGTTTGACAGCTATGTTGTGGTTTTGCTCATATACTTGGAGCTGACGGACTTTGATTCAACCAAACAAGTTTTACAACACCAGCCAACAACACTATTTGAGAAGCGTACTGAGCGAGGTCATTCATATTGTAAGTGAGTTATGTTTGGCATTTTATATGAACAAAAAGACAATAAATGTCGAATTATGTTATTATGAAAGCAGAGAGCATGATTTTCAATAAAGTTCCTTTAATTTTTGTGCGGTTTATGCAAACTTCAATGTGCATATTATGATTTATAAAGATGAAAGTCACCTAATCACCTTTTAGTATGTATGTTCCATTGTTTATTCTGGCTTACCTTGCTTGTTGAATAATTCCAGTGGGTCTGTGATGATGAGCCCATAGAAAGATGAAAGACACAAGTAAAAGGTTGATTGCCATTGAAACACAAGCCTTTTTCCCGTATGATGCTGCATCTTTTTCCATGGAATTTTCTTTATTGACTAAACGGTTGCTTGACGATTGACGAAAGATATGGTGGTTGATTCCATACATATGGTAGGCCATGCAGATCGCCTTTGATGAGAGAGGCGTTTATCCATTATTTTGGTCCCCCAACTGGTTCACGCAAGGTCTTTCACCTAGGAACCAAGGATTTGGTAAAAAAAATTACAACACGTGTTATAGGATTTTTTTTTAAAAAAAAAATTTAAATTTAAATTTTTTATTTTATTTTTTTACCGTTTAAAGAGACTAAGAGAGAATGATTAAATCTATTTTCTTAAAAACAAAAATTAAAATTAATTAAAAATTTTAACGTTAAAAAAAATAAAAATACCCAAAGGGTAGCCAAACCATCCCAATGGGGTGGATTGGCCACCCAAATGAAGATTGAGGGGTTGGTGGGGTGGCTCTCGGGGGGTGGTTGAATCCACCCCCATGTGGTGGATTGGCCACCTTTGGGTTTTTGTTTTTAAATAGTTTAGTTTAGTTAGAAAATGATCTTTTTAGTAGACCTTGGTAGTTTGATGTATCACTTTAACACACTTGTAAAACAACTGTTATTTCAAGTGGCTTTTTTATATTTATCCCTAAGATTATATATTGAATCACACATTTACCATATATGATATGTCTATAAGGTACCGGAGAGGATGCTGAAAAGGGAGAACAAAAAAAAAAAAAAAAAAGGTAGGAAAGGTGATTTATAACTTGTGCTTTGATTAAATGTTGAGAATATGATTGCATAGTAAATCATGCATAATACTATACAAGAGGGCCCTATGTATATAGTCAGTCTAACGATGTACGTACCAATAACCAATGTGGGACAAGGTACATATGGTGCAATATACAACATAACCTTCCAACAGCAAAAAGCCTCCTTACAAAGATTACATTGCAGCAATAGTTTTCAGGGTTTAAATGAAAAGAAGGTATGTAATTTGAAGCATTCTGGCTTCTATAGGGGCTCACATTCAAAATTAGTATGCTCCAACAAGGGTCCAAGCCTAACCAGCTTAGGGATGACAATATTGTTCCTAACAGAACACACAAGCTGGTTTTCCCACTGCAGAGCCGATCCCACAACATTTGCTCGTATGGTTAGTGGAAACACACGGGGCCATCTTTCGGCTTCATACGAACTAAGAGCAGTTTCTATAGAGGCCGGCTCAGAATTGATTGCATTGGCAAGCTTTCTTGCCAGAACTACTGCATCCTCTAATGCACAGCAAGCACCCTGCCCAAGATTGGGAGTCATTGGGTGCCATGCGTCTCCGACTACAACAACTCTGCCATTCGAAGCCGCAGGGGTGACGGCCGGCCACAACCAACGGTCGACAAGCGGTGTTCTACTGATTGTTTCATCAGGGGTACGATCTATGATGTTCAACAAGTCTGAAGGCCAGTTACTGACTAGCTCCTTAGCTTGCTTCTTCAACACAACTGCGTCGGTAATTTTTGGACCTGTAATACAATATGCCCCACCCCAATCATTAGAACAAAGAGTTATTCCATACAATAAGTTTGTCTTACGACATACCTGTTCGTAGGGGTGTACAAACTGGACGGTTATAACCACCCTGCAACCTCTAACGGCTTATAACCGCTAACTGCATAACCGCTTTGGTAGGCTGTTATAAAAAACTGCAAACCACTTAGGGTGGGGCGTTTAGCGGTTTTAGGAGTAAAAAAAACCGGTTAATAATTGCTAACCGCCTACCCTTATATATAATAATATAAATATGTATTATATATTAAAAATATAACATTAAAACGACGCCGTTTTGGTGTTCACCAAAACGGTGTCGTTTTAAATACGAGTTAAGGACAGAGTTTCATCATATTCCTTTTTTTTGGGAATAATTTGACCCAAAACTATTTACAATAAGCCCAAAAAATAGGCACAATGAAGGCTCAAAACACCTTAAAAAGCCCAAAAATCTATATAAAAAAAGCGGTTATAAAACCGCCGGTTATTGATTTGAATAACGGTTAACCGCCTAAGCGGAGTGGTTATTAAAATTCAATAACTCCTTAGACGGTTGCGGTTTTAGCCAATAACTGCTAATCGTAACCGCTTGTGCATCTCTACCTGTTCGAGCAATGGAGTCCAAACATACTCTCTACATGAGCTGCTCAACAACCCTATTGCACGATAACATAATCTTTCTTTTCAAATCAAAGTATGCTTTTGATTAAAACCTCAATCTTGACAATGAAGAAGTGTCTGTAGAACAGGCTAATGCAGAAGGAATAGAAAATAGACCTGGGGATGAGCGGTTGAAGCAGATGAACCAGTATACTTTTGTTGGAGAAACAGGAACATATCCAGCACGCAAGCCTCTACCATATATGTAATTCACTTTTGGTTCAAACGACTGCCCTTCAGGATAACTTGCAAGCCCACGGAAAGCACAATGACCAGAGTACCTCGGTTCAGAGAACCCCATCCACTTTGCTATCGGAGAGCGGATCCCGTCACAACCAATTACGATCTGTTGAAAAGACTTAGATGACACACATTTGAGTAATTATGCATTATAATTAGAAATATTAAGAAGCGGGTTCCTTTTTACAAAGAGCGCTTAGATTATAAATGATGTTGTACGAGTTTAGCTGAATTTATACGAGTTCTACCTATTTAATAAATGAGCATAAATTTGTGTTCAAGCTCGGTTCACTTGATTAAGGAATTGAACTAGAGTGCAATTTACATGAGCCGAAATTGAGCTCTTTATAAACAGTTCGGTTCATTTACAATTGTAGGTATTTTTGGTTGGGGGAGGGGGGGTGGATCGTCAGAGAATCCCACCACCCTCCGCGGAGGGGATTTCTCTGTTGCCACCCCTTCTTTATTTATTAATTTTTAGTGGATATACTGAGTAATTGATATGGTGTGAAATTATGAAGTGTAAAACTGAGATTATATTTAATTAACCTTTGCATATAATCGAGCCCCGTCTGCAAGTTCCAACAAAAATTCATCATTTTCACTACGCTCAATGTTGGCCAGCTTCGAAGAAAAATGAACTGTATCTAGCGGCAGTTGATTCGCAAGAGTCTCCAAAAGTATCCTCCTTTCCACAGCACGGACCTCTTGGCTGTGCCATAATTATATAATTAATTACTATTACCACTCGAAAGAATAAAGAAAATTTCCTACAAGACTAAGGGTTTGTTTGGAATTGCATTTGAGGAGCCTAAAAGTGTTTTTAACACTCAAAAAGCCTGTTTGAAGAAAAAAATACTCGTTTGGTAAAAAAATTAAAAGCGCTTTTAAGAGTCCAAAAAACTTAAAAATGACCAAAAAACACTTTTGGCAAAAGCTTCATTTTTAAGCTTTTGCTCAAAAGTTCTTTTGGACTTAAAAGTTCTATTTCTCAAACGCAATCTCAAATATGCTCTAAGCGTTTGAAATAACTGGTAATTTAAAATAGTATCAGAGCTAAAGGTCCTGGATCGAACCTTGACTCTATCAAATCAATCCCATTTAAATTAAATATTTCACGTGTTAGGCTTCACCTATTAGAAGGGAGTTTGAGTCTATATGTGAGAGAGAGTTAAATTTATCTACTCCTATTAGCTTAAGCTTTTAGAAAAAGTAGTGATCTAAAAAAATAAATTTAATAACTTAATCATTACTTTAACAAGAAGAAAGAAAATGCAGCCTAAAACATGAAAAATTCGTACCTTTCATCTTCATCTTTGAATCTGAACGAGCGCAGCTCCCTCCCATCTTCTGACTTTATAACCATCCTGCACAGCTGATACCATGAACAAGGTGAGAAAAATGTCATGAATTCTATTTCTTTTTACTCTTTCATCACATTTTAAAGTGCATCCCATAACTTTCTTTTCAGAAAAATAGCTATAGTTCTATGGCGATCCACATATAACTTTTATTCAAGTTTAATAATCTCTTGCGTGGAATTAAATGCTACATGAACTCCCTCTTTTATGCTCTCAAGAGATTATTCCATAATGTGACAGTTGTCACTTTTAGCTTTTTACTATAACGTTTTTTAATCCCATCTGCTTACTCTGTTTCTACAATTGCCAGAAACACCAAAGAGTAAGCACTTGAGAGTGTAAATGAAGGAATTCGTGTAGCATTTCTCATCAAATAATTTAACGTTTAAAACCATTTTAGTCATTGATCCATTGATCATGAGTGAATTGAAGAGGAAAATGAACATATATATATACCCTTGGATTTCAAGAAACTGTCTTCTGAGATCGTTTCCTACTCCTATTGTATCCAACACCCGCCACCCATTCTTGAAAAGGGTGAGTGAAGTTCCACCAGTCCGAAGGGAGACTGCTTGCTCAAGCACCTTTGATCCAATTCCGAGCCTGGTTTTACACAAGGATGGGAATTATAAAGCATGCAGTAGATTATTTCAAAAGTAAAGAGCAGAAAAATTTATGATAAAAAAAAAAAGAAAAAAGATTGCCTTAACATTATCTCAATATTCAAAGTACGTAAGAAAGTTAAGCATGCCTAGAAAAAAAAATAAAAAAAATAAAAAAAATTAAGGCTCCGTTTACTTCGACGTAAAATGATTTCTAGAAAATGATTTCCGTATTTTACGGTCTTTATTTCGATGTAAAATAGTGATCAACGGAAAATATTTTTCTTTTGACCGAAAATTCTGCTTTAATTTTCGAAAAATAGTTTGCGGTTTTGAAAACCGTAAACCATTTTTCGACTATGAGCATCTCGTTCTTAAATCGATGGACCTTGCCAAGACCCGCCCAGAACCTCGCTAGAACTTGACTGGGACTCGCCCGGAACCCGCTCGGGACCCACCCAGGACCTAACCAAGACCTGGCCAAGACTCGCTGGGACTTGCCCGGGACCCACTTAAGACCTGCCCGGAACTTGCCTGGGACCCGCTTGGGACCTAACCGGGACTTGCCCGGGACCCGCCTGGGACCTGACCGGGACCCTCCTGGACCCACCCGGGACCTGCCCAGGACCCACCCGAGACTTGACCGAGACCCGCTCGGGACTTGACCGGGACCCGCCCGAGACCTGCTCGAGACTTGACCGGGACCTGACCGAGACCCGCCCAAGACCTGATCGGGACTTGCCTGGGACCCCGGCGGGACTTGCTCGGGACTTGACCGGGACCTAACCAGGACTTGCCCGGGACCTTCCCAGGACTTGACAGGGACCCACCCGGGACCTGCCCGAGACTTGACCGGGACCTGACTGAGACCCGCCTTGGACTTGCCTGAGACCTCGATGGGACCC
Source organism: Corylus avellana (assembly GCF_965113065.1). NCBI lineage: Eukaryota > Viridiplantae > Streptophyta > Magnoliopsida > Fagales > Betulaceae > Corylus > Corylus avellana. Next base: position 27,756,573 of record NC_142492.1, read on the forward strand.
GCCCTGGACTTGCCTGAGACCTCTACAGGACCCGCACGGGACTTGCCTGGGACTCCCCTGGGACCTGCCTTGGACTTGTTCGAGACCCGCCCGGGACTTGCTCGATTGGGTCCCGTTAAGTCTCCGGTAGGTCCCGGCGAGGTCCCGAGCAAGTCCTGGGCGGGTCTTGGTCAAGTCCTGGGCGGGTTTCGGTCAAGTCCCATCGGGCTCCCAATCAAGTCCCAGCGGGGTCCCGGTCAAGTCCCGGCAAGTCCTAAGAAAGTCCCGGTCAGGTCCCGGTCAAGTCCCGGGTAGGTCCCGGCGAGGTCCCATACAAGTTCCGGTTAAGTTCTGGCGGGGTCCCGGGCAAGTCCCTGCAGGGTCTCGAACAAGTCCCGTGCAGGTCCCGGTGGGGACCTTATTGGAAAAAAAATATATAAAAAAAGATATTAAAAAAAAATTATTTTTCGTGTGCAAGGTAAACACCGTAAAATGTTTTCTACAGAAAATATTTTCAGGGAAAATAACTTTCTTGAAAATATTTTACAAAGGAAACCATTTTACGCCGAAGTAAACGGAGTCCAAAAGAAAAAAGAAAGTTTATTTCCTGGCTATCATTTCTAAGAGACGTCGTACATCTGTTTTCAAATCAACAATTGGATCTCATTTAACTCATACAAATTCAATGATTGATTTGAAGAAAAGAAAAAATGTATGGAGATGAACCAAAAATGTACCGAAACTATAGAAAAAGCATGTCACTTTGTTCCAAAATAAAACAATCACTTTTTGTTATATATCATCCAGCTAAATTGTTATATTTTTTCCTTAATTATCTCTAGAGCAAACCCCAGAGTTATTAAATAAGAGCATGCTTACATTAATTTCTTCAACTTATTTCATTTTGTACGAAATTTAGGACGTCACGGCTCCTCGAAATGGCCAACAATTTCATCTCTATTTACTAAAACCTTTCACAAAATAGAATAATTTTTATAGGGATTTGGCACAAATCAGTCTTTTGTGCCTTTCATTAGGAGGATGGCATATCAGCGTAGAACAACAAAAGTGAGTGTTGTGGAAACACTAAACTAAATCCATCCTATATCTACAAAATTCAAAGAACAAATCAAAAGATAAAGATAAATATTTGGTGTTTTCATTTTGTCCAATTAATTTTGAAAGAATAGTGCCACATCAATTAGTAAATTTATGAATAATGCTACAAGTCACTCTTTATGTCTATATTGTGTCACACCAAGAATTATATGACTTTTAAAATTACTAGTAGAATTATAATCGATTGTTATTTAATTTTGATTAAATGATAATTTTAAAAGTTACCTTATTCTTAAAGTAACACACAAATGAGTTTTAAAATTACTCTAAATTTAGCGCAGTTGGTGAAGCAGAGAAAAATTAAAAAAAACACCGAAAAAAACATATGGGACAAACAAAAAACAATATATATATATATATATATATATATATATATATATATATATACTAGAATTGAGATTCAATAAATTCCAACCGGTGAAGGGCGAGTGCAGTTGAAAGGCCGGCTATCCCCGCGCCGACGATGACAATATCCTCCTTTCGTGAAGAAGCCTGAGCTTTGATGTTTGCTACAGTGATGGGTTTAATTCGGGTTGAAGATTGAAACCAAGATTGGTTCTGTGAGAAAGGCGGTGACCGATGAGTGTTCAGGTACAGAAGATTGGAAGAGATCGCAGCCATTGATGTTCAGGGATGACAAGAGAGAATGATGAGAGGTTTATCAATTATCGGCAAAGGAAGAAAACTAGTGGTGGAACTGAAGTTGTACGACAGTTGAGTTGTTATTTTTTACCAGATTTTTTACCGGGAAAGTCTTCAAAAGCCTGTTGGGCCCTTGGCAGGATGTTCGTTAACCAGGCCTCGTTTAGGATGGGCCGGATCTTCGGGTCAAGTCAAGCAATTCCATTTCGTGGTCCTAATGCTATTCAATGAAGATGTAGCAGAAATTTTCATGGGCCTGGGCCCTAGGCCCTAAATCCTGACAAACCCAGCCCAAAAGCTATTCATAACGATAGTTCCATGGTCTGTCCCAAATTTGACATTTTGGTAGGAGCTTACTTCTTAGGTATAACTTCTCCTCAGCCTGGAAAAACCCAACAACGACCATAAGGTAGCAGGGACATAACTGTCATTTGGTAAATTATCATATAATTGTCATTCAATTGAGATTATGTTATAGTAAAAAAATAATAATAATGATGACTAATTTTTACTCTAATGTCTCTATTTAATGGGATTGGATTGCTGATTAACATTAAAAATTACATTTTTATTTCATAATAATGTTAACGTGACAGTTTTAATTAACTTTTGAATCGGTTAAAAAAAAAACAAAGATCGGTTGAGATTGTCACGTTAACCTCTGTAAAATAAAAAATTAATATTATTTAGTAAACCACTATATGACGGTCATATAATTAGGATGATGTGTGAGCTAAAATTAGATATTAATTATTATTTTTTAAATGCTGTTATCAAAATATATAACAGTTTAATAAATTGGATTACCCATAATAAAAATGTAGTTTTCTGGTGCTTTAGAGACGGTAAATTTGAATGCCCCCAACTGTCAACCTATATGTACCATGCTGTCTCCTCTGTGTGTCTATGTGATGGTTCAGTATGAATTTGCTTTGAAAGTTTTGTACACACCGTTTCAGAGCAAGAACGAGGGAGATTTGGGAGACCAAAAGTTGTAGGAAAGGATAGAGGGTGGCTCTTTTAGCTTTTAACAAGTAAAAAGTGAGAAAGAGAGAAGAAGCTTGTTAAAGAATGGAGACTACCAGTAGTACCGGCAATAGTATTACTAGTAGTAACATTAGCATTGTGACGGAACAGAGAAAGGGAAATCTGCTTCAGGGAATCCGAATTGAGAATCCGTTTGCTTTGAAAGTGGGTCAAGTATTCACTGGCTTTGGTATCGGCTGTGGTATTGGCATCGGCGTTGGCCGCCCAATAAATCTAGGTAACACCCTCCTCCCCCTCATACTTTCTCTGTGACAGTTTGTCTCTGAAAGCCTGAATTTTTGGGACGATGGACTTGAGAAAGCTCTTCAAACCCAAAGATGGTGAAACCCATTTAGAATTAGTGATTAAGAATCCATATTGTTTTGTTTTCTTTTTTTTTTTTTTTTTTTTTTTTTTTTTTTTTTATTGTTTCTGTTTTGGGTTTTGCCTCTGTTTGGTTGGTGGGAAAGTGTAGGAAATGGCAACGGATTATTTGTTTTATTTTTTTGCCATTTGGGTTTTGTAGGAATGTGAATATTTGCTTAAAATTTTATGGAGACCTTTTGAAAAATAAGTTGATATGGTTTTTGTTTGTTGAAACCTATTAATTTAATCTGAACTTGGTGTTTTGCTAATGCTGTGCATGTTTTTTGGGTGGTTTACTTGGAGCTACTCAAAATAATAGATTAAGACTCTTCAACATTGCCCATCATCATACAAGTGAATGCATTGTCGTGGTTAATGTTGTGTAAAATTTGTTTCTACGGAGGCATGTTTGTATGTCCCCATTCATATGTCCGCATTCAAAAGTCTATTGCCTTCTATCATCTGGTAAAGTTTTTATTATTATTTTTATAATTTTTTTAACAATTTATTGTTTCAATTAATGCCAAATACGTAGGTTCAATCACTAGAATTAATTCATCATAATTGTGTCATATCATGTAATTTTTGAAAGATAGCTCCCAAATCATGTTTGCTCTGAGCCAGCTGGGTGGCAACTCCTGTGCTGATCACTTATGAAAAATGAGTGCATGCTACCACTGACCCTGCGACTTGGTGCAAAATTGCCATGCCAGTTTTTGATCCCCAGGACAGTAATGTACCCCCCCTTCATGAGCTTACTAAGTGATTATTGTGGCATTGCCATCCTTTTTTGGTTTGATTACCCACTCAACTAGCTTGATATCCAGCTTGTGAACAAGACCCTTATTCACTGAATTAGTTGGTCATGAAGTAGCCAAGATTAGCTAACCATAAGCAACAAGGTTATATAGAGCTATCTGAGCAGTACTTAGGACCAAATATGAGCATATAATGCTAGGGCATTCCATTTAAGGGGCTTTCAAGGAAGGAGCCCAGAGTGTGCAGCCCCTGAGTACCGCCCTAATCCTATTCTAGTTCTCCTAGGGAATTCTCTCCGTGGTTTGGTATTCAATGTCAAGGTGGCAATTGACCATTGATTCAGGTTATCCCTAATGAAGTGGTATAACTTCTAAGGACGGCCTTACTAGAAACTCTTGGAATTTCATGTGGCAATTTGAGTGACTGCCTCCTTTAACAGGGTAACAGACAATAATTGTAATAGAGCTCATGGCGTTGAGATAGGACTTGGCCCCAGATTTTTTTTAGCTGTAGTTGTTAAGTTCTTTCAAAGTTTTGGCTTGTATTTGAGTATTTTTAGGCTCTGTCTTGGGCAATTTAGTTTTTCCCAAGGTTTGCTATAATTTGTAAGTGCTTCCTTTTGATTGGTTAATAAAAGTGCTTATTACCTAAAAAAATAAGTAAACAAAATTGTGATCATCATGTAGACCCAATTTTCATGTAAATCATTAGATTATGGAGTTTGAATGGCAAAGCACCCATTTCTTTACAACCCTTTTCTTGTTTTGACTTCTTATGGTACTCTTACTTGAATTAAACCTCTTCTCTTTGTTTGTTCATTCGTGAATGTTTTGTGTGCATGACCAGACCAACTATACTTGACTTTCCTTCACCATGCCCTCTATGGGACATTTCTTTCACTCTTGATAATGCATTTGAGTCTTATTTTATTTTTTCAAACCATTCATTACTCATTAAAAGCAAAAGCATAAAACGAACTAGAAAATGTGTTGCTAGTCATCTTTCTCCTTTGAAAGTACTTACAACTTCACAAATCCCAATCTAACTCAATGGGGCTGCACAAAATTGTCCCCAAAGTTATATTTTCCTCAAGCCTGAAACATAATGCAAATCATGGATGCAACTTAAGTTTTCCTTGCAGCTAACTTTGGTGTAGTCACGCAAGATTAGGTTCTAATATTGCTGATAACCACAATGGATATAAAAGAGTTTGATTAGTGAATGAATGCTTAGTAGAAACATCCCGTGGATGCTACTCTGCCCCACCACCTCCCCAAAAGAGAAGAAGAAAAAAAAAAAAAAAAACTTTCCCCGGACTCAAAACACACAAATATAAAAGTTACAGTTCTTTCAATGATTTAAAACCATATTTGTTTGCTCATTAATCTTTCTATTTTATTATCCCACAAAATGCTATAGCTTGGCTTTTAAACTTTCTATTCTATGCAAAGTTCTGTTTGTATATTTTGTGATGATTGCCTATCAGAGGAGTGCCTTTAGATATCATTGTTTTAGATTTCCATCAAATACTGAATTCATCCTTTCTATAGTTACAAGTAAAGCAAGGATGAAAGTAAGATTGTTTGGTTGATGAATTTCTTGATTTGATCAGATGAGATTAATGGGACATTTGTTGTCGTGTCCTAATGATAAGTGATACTATTGAGTAGGGGCTTGGTTCTTTGTTTATGTTATCAGCGAATGTTATTTTACCAGCAAAATTTTGTTTCGAACTATTTACCAGGTGCAGTACCAATGCTAAATCAAGTCACAAGTGCCACCAGAGGAGCAACTGATGCTTTTTCTGGTGTTAGCAGGCATGTGAATGACTCTGTAAGTCAAATGTTGTTTTTTATTTGTTTTCTACTAATTTCTTAATGTGTTTATTTAGCAACTCACACTCTTAATTAAAAAATTTTCCTGTCATCTATCCTTCTTTAGTTGAGGAAGTTGGGAGCTAAGAGTATTGAAGCAGGCGTAGGATGTGGTGTTGGCTTCGGCCATGGTTTCGGAGTTGGTATGTCACACTATACTCTCAAGGAAAGAAATCAGTGCTATTATTATTCTGATTTATATATGAGTATCACTAAAATTGTAAAGCTTAAGGGCCATAGTCCAGGATGTTTGCATTGAGCAATCATTCATTGGTCAAACTCTTTTCTTTAAGGGAAGGGAAATGATACTAGGTGAAAATATGGCTTTATAGCAGTTTATACAAATTATGGCATTCTATAGTAGTAAAACTAGTTCAAGAATCAACACTTCTTTCGAATATGAATTCTTAATCAAATTTAATGTACATATCTATATTACTAAATATGACTAACCTTGTGCCATATCAAATAGGAGTATTGATAGAATAAATATGAAATGCTAAACATATGTCATGAAGTTATTGTTATCTAGTATTGATGAAATGAAATTTCAGAATAATTTTTTGATATTTTTGTATCTGCTCCTCTTAGAGCATTCACATTGGTTTATGTATATTTTTATGCAAAATGGCTAATCAAAACCCACTGTATCTAGTTTAGCTAATGAGTTTTAAAAGACACTATACATCCAATTATCTATTTTTCTATTTATATTTTATTTTTTTATTTTTTATAAGGATTGTATTTTTCCTAAAGATCCTATTTTTCAAGTTTTTGGAAAAAAGAGATGTGGAGAGAGAAATAGTAGGAGAAAATTTTGGGAAATGAGAGATGTGGAAGAGAAATAGTAGGAGAAAATTTTGGGAAAAGAGAGATGTGGAGAGAGAAATAGTATATTAATGAGATGGGTGTGTGAATAGTGGCCACTACATGTAGCGGTGCCTGTTCACAAATGCAAAAAAAATTTATTTTGCATTTGAGATACATAATCCAATGTAGAGGGTTTTTTAATGTTTTGCTTATCTATTTTAGATAAAAGTAAGAAATGGCTAAGCCATTGTAAGTGCTCTTACATGGTAGAATTCATGTGGGACCCATCATGTGAGAGCGGTAGGTCCGGTCTAAAAGTGCTGAAATAGAGCTGCCCTTGGTATTATTACCAATTTAGTTATTTGTTCCTTTTCTTAATGAGCCTATCATTACTTGTTAGTCGTTTTAAGCATGGAGTTGATTGCTATATCAATACTTCTATTGCAAATGGTTGTATAGATTTTGAATGGCATGGACTGATGCAGCCAGTAATACGCTTTCAGAAAACAAGATCAAAGATGAAATTATTTTAAAAAGTGGTGCCTTTGGAGGGAAAGAAATAATCAAAATTTTGAGGACCGAGAGAGGACGTTAGAGTAGCTCAAGTCCTTTTTTTATTCTCTTTGTACTTTGACAATTGCGTTTTTAGCTCCTTTGGTGTTTAGTTTTAATGATTTTTTTGCTCTTTTTCTTCTTCTAGATAAGTGTTTCTCTTATATATTTCCTGTGTATCTGTGCTCTGCTTTGCGCTTTTAATGATATTTCAATTACTTATCAAAATTATTTTTTTCTAAAGAGACATTGTAAGTAGCCTATATAAATTAAAGGCATCCATACAGTTTAAGATTTAGAGTAAGAACAGTAAAAATTCAGCACTAAAGCTTTAAGGGTGTGATTGCCTTCTTCTTCCTTTGTGTGATTACTTAGGAAACCTAGGTGTGATTGTATATATAGGCTTTATCTTTTCCTTTTCTCCTTCAATTAACTGTTTTCATACCAAACATCCATAATATTCCTTCACGATTCAATATTCTTTATAACCTAGCCATCTCGAAGTCCTTAAAGAATCACATAAAATCCAAGAAACCTTCACAAGCTTATGGAGAAACCTGAACTACTGTTAAATTTTTAAGATCCTGCATCATCTTTGGTATCATAGCCCAATACTCTTTCTGTCCTATGCCCTGGACACTTTCAAAGGGTTCAACTCATCAAAAATGAAAAAAATGAAAGAGAAAGGGCACTTTGAAGATGGGCCAAGTCCGTTTGAAACATTGTGCCTTTGACGCTGTCAACACATGCAAGTCATTCCCTAGACTAGTCAATACAAGATGTATTTCAGGTGTTTCCAATTTGTAAGGTGTTGACGATAAAAGGGTGCCCTCTTGACATAGCTAAGCCTATTTAATGCTTCATTTGACTACTTCTACTTTTTCTGAATTTCTAGATTTATGCTCTTCTTTCTCTACGGAATAGAGGTCTCTTGTATACTCCCTGTGTACATGGGTTGTGCCCTTCTGCGCGTTGCTTGAATATACATTATTTATAAAAAAAAAAAATGTTTCATTTGACATTAATGCCTGTTCACCCGCATACAATAAGAGAATTTTATACATATATGCTGCCTTATTTGTACATTGTAACTATCAATTGTGTATGATATCTGAGACATTGATTTTACATGGCAGGACTTGCTGTAAAACCTGGGGTGTTGCATCAAATTCAATCTTGTCTTGTAGTATGTATTTTTCTCTCTCCCTAGTTACCATGGATGTATCACCTGTCATCATTTGCTGTTCATGTGTCTGAAATTTAAATTCTTAATTTGCTAGCAAGCAATGACAAAGATGATGTTGAAGTTTGGAATTGCTCCCACTTTACCCATTGGACAAGGTGCCCTTCCAGCATCTTCGCAAAGTGGTATGAGCATGATGAATCAAACGTCTTTGCAAAGTGGTATGAGCATGCTGAATCAATCCTTAAACCAAAACCCAATGGGAAGTATCATACAGTTGGGAACCAAATTGTCTGAAGACACATCTCAAGGCCTACCCGGATATGGAAATATTGGTTCAGGTTCAACTTATGAGAATTTTGCATCAAAAGGTACTGCAATTGACTCACCTTTTGGCAGTCGAACAGAAAAGGTTCTTAACAGTTTTCTGCAGAATCCAGTTTTGAAAGGCGAGGACACCGAGAATGACTTGGTAAGTAACTGATGATCTGCTTGTTACTGTTTTGAATTTTGATGAACTAGTGAAGAACCTGTTTTGAGTTTTGTTTTATTGGATTTGAAATATATCTCTAACTAGTATGATATTAGTTCCTGGAATCCACCTAATGACCAATACATTAAAAATTGCTTTAAGAGTTCTAAGAGTTGTTAACTGCATACGTGCATTTCATGGACTATTCGGAAGAAGATTACCATCCATAAGATCCTTCTGCAATTTCTTGCTTTGGTTACTCCTTAAAAGTATCAGTACCATGTAAAATTATGTAACAATGTCATCAATACAATATAATTTAATTCAAGTTCTCTCTCTCACTCTCTCTCTATATATATATATATGTGTGTGTGTGTGTGTGTGTGTGAGAGAGAGAGAGAGAGAGAGAGAGAGAGAGTTTACTTATAAAAAAAGAAGAGTTCCACCTGGTGCAACTCTATGACAATGTTACACCACACAATAATCAGATGTTGGATCAATATGTTGCCACACCTACCGTTGGATTACTTGATATCCACATGTTCATTATGCCTGCCTAGATGATCAGAGATTAAAAACCATCTGATCTACAAAAAGTTCAAAAGTATATTTTTTAAAATATTTTGAAAACCTATTGAAACTATGAGTTTTTAGATTGGATATCAAGTTATATTTGATTGATGTGTGGAAACATTTAATTCAATGGTGGACTTGGTAAAACATTAATCCAAATAAAAGTTCTTGAATGGTGTGATCTTACAAAGAGTTACGCCAAGTCCATTAGGTGTTATCTAGTATGAAATTCTAATTTGTGGATTTTACCTTTGTAGGCTGGACGTTTGCGGTCAGAAAACAACATGCTTCAAATGGTAATTTTAAAATGACTGGTGATTTTCAGCTCATTACAAGTCATGTTATTATTACATAGGAAAATGCTTACACCACCCAATGAGAAAACTCCATGGTAGCTGTTTACAAGACATTACAATGCTGTTAGATAACACTGCAACAATAGATGTTGCTGTGGAACATCAAATAAAATCTAACGAGACAAAAAGAGGGGAAGACTCCTGAAAAGGAAATTGTCAAAGTAATCTGCCTTCTCAAATTTTCATTATCGGTGATACAAGCCTAACTTAAATATAATGCTCATTGACATTCTAGACAGGCATTAACTACTTCCGTAAGTTTATAGATATGCAAATAAGAGTCTACTAAGACTTGTTGACCACACCAACTATGTTTTAGGTTCCTAAAACATGGAAATCAAGGACTGATTACTCAACCAAACATAAAAACCCTACTACACATTTCATGGACTTATTTTTCTAGGGAAGTTTGATCGGTTGGCTGCATTTGTCTCCCCTGGTTGCAAAAGCTCAACATCATGTTCATTGTCTTGTTTTCTGTTGCTTGAACTTTGGCTATGGGCTAGTCTACTATTTCCATTTCAATTTCTTGCTTCTTTTTGCCGATGGAAAGGGGCAGTGGACTAGGCTTTACCGATTGTTGTTGAGGGGCTTAATTCTGTTGGGCTGGAGGGTCTTGAGGACCATTTTGTGTTTAAATAACTTCGACATAGACCAGTTTCAAAGGAGAAAGTTGTGGTTAAAAAGTATAAAGACCAACCTATGAAGTGTGCAGTCCATCTCATGCCCAATTTTAGGTGGGCTCTAAACAAAAGGGCTAGGGAGGCCTCTAGTTTGCGTAAAGACCTGGGAGTAACGGGTTTTGAGAACTTGGTGATAGGTTGGTGATTCGCCCAACCTTGTGGCCCTCTGGTGGACTCGTTGACGGTCATTGTTTCCAAGATGGATGTTGAGTGTGTTGTGCATAATCCTTCGGGGGGCTAAAGTCAATGTGTCTATGCCAGCCGGTATCCTTCCAGCCACGGTGGAACCTTGGGTGCTCCGGTTGAAAAACATTGTCCTCCTCCCCTTTCAGATTTCACTGGTGATGTGGCTGAGCTGGTTTCCCTTCTTCCTGGGCTCTTCGTTGTGAAGTCTAGAGGCATTGATTGTAGGCTTGGAGGTATGCCTCGTCTGGTTAGGCAAGTAGACGTCCTCGAAGGCTGTGTGACCAATTATGTTTGCTTGAATAAAGTGGATTTGAGGGCTAGTCCTTCTGAGGAGGTTCTTCCCTCTAAGCTGAGCTCTTTGCCATCAAACCCAGAGTGGGTTTTTGTTTCTAAAATGGGGGTAAGCAGGTCGCATTGCTAGAGTCTTTTATCTCCTCTTCTCCTTCCAAAGAGGTGTTGCAAGGGGGCAATGCGAGTGTAGAGAAGGGTGAGGTTTTGAGTTTGCTGATTTGGTTGGGGTGTTGTGAGGGTTGTGGGTAGGAGCGATGCACTTGTTTGGATGTGGGTTGATATTATGTTCAACAGTTTCTAATAAGAAAAAAAGCAGGGACTTTGCCTTAAGCCTGGGTTTTGCAGACAGTGAAGGAAATCTGTCATTTTTGGGGCTTCCGTGCCAGGGTTTTGAAGAGGAGTTGCTTGCCTTGTCTTCGGCCATTGAAGTGAGCCACTTTGAGCAGGTGTCAGCCTCTTGCTCTAGGTGTGAAAAAAAAGGTAATAGAGAATTAAGAAGGTTATTTTGTTCCATAAATTATGTCGTGAACATTGGTAACACTAGCTCCTGTAGAGTCAAGTGGAGGGCTTTTAGTGTTTTTTATGAAGCCCAAGTTGTTATCTTGGAATGTGAGAGGATTGAGCTCAGATCTCCATTCTCTTTGATTGTGGTGGTATTTAGGAAGGCAAAAAATCCTTTAAGTTTGAGAATATGTGTTTAAAGGCTGAAGGCTTTGTAGAGAGGGTATCACAGTGGGGGTCTTCTTATTACTTTCAAGACTCCTAGTTTCATTTTGGCTCATAAACCTAAGGCTTTGAAAGCTGATTTAAAAATCTAGAATGAGCAGGTGTTTGGCAACATGAAGTCCCATAAAAAAGCTCTTTTGGAGGAGTTGTGTGTTCTTGATGGGTTGGAGGAAGAGAGAGCTTTAGTTGCTAAAGAGAAGTTGAGGAAAACCATGGCTATTAGTGAATTGGAAAAAGTTATCTTGTTGGAGGAGATTAGTTGGAGGCAAAAGCCAAAGGCTCTTTGGCTAAAAGAGGGTGATAAATGCACAAAGTTTTTCCATTGGGTGGCCAACTCAACTAGAAGAAACAACTCATTGAATCGATGTCAGTAAATGGCTCAGTTTCTTCTAATCAATTTGCTATCAAGGAATACATTGTGCAATTCTATGATAATTTGTTTTTAGAAACGTTCATCTGGCGGCTTAAGCTGGATGACCTTGCTTTTGACTTCATAGATGCGGAGGAAGGTTCTGGGTTAGATAGTTCGTTTAAGGATAGTGAGGTACTTGAGGTGGTGACAAGTATGAACTGTGATAAGGCACGGGCCTCATGGTTTTTTCTATGGCTTTTTTCCAAGCTTTCTGGGATGTGATCAAGGCTGATGATTTTCATGCTAGTAGTAAGTTTGAAAAAAGCCTTAATGCCACCTTTATTGCTTTCATTTTGAAGAAATCCAGACTATTGGTCTTAAGGACTTTCGGCCTAGTTGTCTTGTGAGTGGAGTTTATATGATTATTGCCAAATTCCTTGCCAATAGGTTGAGAAGGGTTGTGGATAAGATTATTTTGGGGCTCCGGGGCTATTGGTCATAAGGACTTTTGGCCTAGTTGTCTTGTGAGTGGAGTTTATAAGATTATTGCCGAAGTCCTTGCCAATAGGTTGAGAAGGATTGTGGAGAAGATTATTTCGAAGCCCCAACTGCTTTTGTTAAGGGTAGAAAAATCCTTGATTCTGTTCTCACAGCAAATGAATGTATGGATAGTAGGATCTGATCTGGTGAGCTAGGGGTGCTTTGCAAACTAGATATTGAGAAGACCTATGACCATGTTAATTGGGATTTCTTACTTGTTGAGGAGGTGTAGTTTCGGGGAGAAATGAGATTCTTGGATAGCACAATTATATTTTTAGTGTGTTCTTCTGTTTTGGTGAATGACAATCCATTTGGTTTCTTTAGTAACTCCTGCGGTTTGAGACAAGGAGATTCTTTGTCACCTTTTATGTTTGTTGTTGTTATGGAGGCCTTAAGTAGAATGTTTTCTCCAATCGTTAATGAGGGTTTTCTCTCATGTTTTTTTTGTGGGGTTTAGGCACTCTAGTGGGTTAACATTTCACACCTATTGTTTGTGGATGATACTTTGGTTTTTTATGGGGCCAATCTTGACCACCTTCATTATCTGCGTGCTTTATTTTTATGTTTTTTTATGCTTTGAAGATGTCTATTATTTGGTTTTTTATGCTTTGAAGATTAGTATGGCTAAGTTAGAATTGGTTACTAAGGGTGATGCTGATAATGTGGTTGGGTTGGCTAGCATTATGGGCTGCGGGGTTTCTTCTTGCCTTTGAAGTATCTCGGTCTTTCGTTGGGGGCATCTTATAAGACCAAGTCTATTTGGGACGATGTTATTGAAAAGATAAAGCATTAGTTGGTTAGTTGCAGAAGGTTGTACTTGTTTAAGGGTGGTAGAGTTGCCCTAATAAAGAGCACCCTTTCTAATTTGCCTACATATTTCATGTTCCTCTTCCTTCTCCTCACTGGTGTTGCAAACTGCATAGAAAAGCTTCATCGAGATTTCTTATGGGGTGGGCTAGGCGAAGAGTTAAAATTTCACCTAGTAAGCTAATAGAGGTGTGTTATTTGATTTCTCAGGGAAGACTGGGAATTCGAAACTTGGTGATGTTCAGTTGTTCTCTCTTTGGCAAATGGCTATGATGCTATGTGCATGAGAGAGGCTTGGTGGAGAGTTGTGGTGGATTCTAAATTTGGCAATTTGTGGGGTGGGTGATGTTCTAATGATCCTCTTAGGTCGTATGGGGTGGGGTGGGGTTAAGGAAGAATACCATGAGGGGTTGGTGGATGTTTTCTAGTCATATTGAATTTGAGGTGAGAGATTACTGTAAGATTAGATTCTAGCATGATATGTGGTGTGGGGATAAGGCCCTTAAAGAAGTCTTACCAGATTTATACAGTATTGCTTGCACAAAAGATGCTTCCTTAGCGGTTCACTTGGAGCTTTCTGTGGCTCCAATAAGTGGAAGTAAGCTTTGCTAGATTGGCTCATGATTGTGAGGTGGATGCCTTTGCTTCATTCATCAACATGTTGTACTCATTTAGAGTGAAACGAGGAGGTGAAGACAAAGCGTTAGTGGGCCTCTTTCAAATGAGGGTTGTTCGATGTTAGATCCTTCTACAGTGTCCTTGTTCATAATTCTTATAGTTTGTATGAACGGTTTAGACACAAAAGGTGGACGCTATTATATTATTTAACTTAATACAAACGTCCTATTATATAGGATTTGGAAATACCATAAAGACTAAACTACCCCTAAAACCCTAATGACTCAAACCCTAACTCTCCTAACACTCCCCCTCAAGCTGGAGCATATACATCATATGAATCCTGCTTGGAAGATACACACAAACGAAAAACAACTAGAAAAAGGTACTCTAACACTCCTCCTCAAGCTGGAACAACTTGGAGTACACAATTCAAACAACATAATTAAATAAAACTTCAACACCGGTCAAAAACTCGTGGGAAACTTGAACAACCAAGATTTGATCGGATCTCACCGCAAAACACCAAGGCCGGTTGGATACATCGATCACTAACAACATTGGATCGGTTCTCGCCGGAGAATCCAAGGCCGGTCGGATACAACGATCTTTGGGATCGGTTCTCGCCGTAAAACTCCATGGCCAATCGGATACATCGATCACAACATTGGATCGGTTCTTGCTAGAGAATCCAAGGCCGGTTGGATACATAGATCACCAACAACCAACAACAAACACATGATTAACCAACAAGTTTGGTCGGAGCATCGGCGGAAAATGCTGAAACTCGCTGGAGATAGACAGAACATGCCGGCAGTACCTAAAACAGTGAAAAACATAAGGGAAACAGTAACTGTAGGCTCGCCGGAGTAGCGTCGGAGCTCATCGGAACTTGTCGGAGAATACAAAACATTACGGCCACTTCAAAAACAGCAACTACAGCATCAAACGATTACCACAGATCAATGTTTCAACAACAAAAAGATCAAACGGCCGGAATTTTTTTTATTTTCCCAATGGCCGCAGCAACTTCGCCAGCCACCACAGACAACACCAACAATCACACCCAGCAACAAGAACTCGCATCCCAGCAGCAACAACACTGCTGGTTTTTTTTTTTTCACCGGAGGTGTTCCCGTCACCATAAAACAAAACAAAACAGCTCTACAAAGGCACTGCTCGTGTGGGCTTACGAGCAAGTGCTGCCACCAACAAGAGAAAAACAAAAACTAGCCCAAAATCGAAACAAGCTCTGATACCATGTTAAAGTTTGTATGAACGGTATAAACATAAAAGGTGGAGGCTATTATATTATTCAACTTAATACAAGCATCCAATTATATAGGATTAGGGAAACTACCCCTAAAACCCTAATGACTCAAACCCTAACTCTTCTAACAGTAATGATAGCATTTCTTTCCCTTGGAAGAGTATATGGCCGACTAAGGTTCCTTTGAGTGCGGCTTTTTTGGCTTGGTCGGTGGCCTTAGGGAAGATCCTTACCATGGACAACCTTAGGAAACGATATGTCATTGTGGTCAATAGGTGTTATATGTGCAAGAAGAATGAGGAGTCCTTCGACCATCTTCTTATTCATTGTGAGGTTGCTTGTGTCTTATGAAATGTTATTTTCAATCGTTTTGGGTTGTCTTAGATTATGCCTAGATGAGTAGTTGACTTGTTTACTTGTTGGAGGGAGACTGTTGGTAGGACTTAGAGTGCTTCTGTGTAGAAGATGGTGCCTTCTTGCCTTTTGTAGTGTATTTGAGGGAAAACAAATAATAAAAGTTTTGAGAACCGCGAGAGGACATTGTTGGATCTTAAGTCTTTTTTCTTTAATGCTATTTTCTTTGGATAGTCACGATTGTATTTTGGTGCTTAGTTTTCATATATATATATATATATATATATATATATATATATATATATTTTCCTCCTTCTAGCTAGGTGATTTTCTTGTATACTTCCTAAATATTTGAATTGTGCTTTATGCTTTTAATGATATTATTACTTGTAAGAAAAAATTCTGTGGCCGAAAATGGAAAGAAACATGAACGGATTTTTTTCCCCACCAAAACTTGGAGTTGATTTACTGCTTTAATTTACAAGAACATTAATCTTTCACCTTGCTTGAGCATCATTATGTGACATTGATTTCAGACACTATGTTTATGAAAGAAAAAAAAATCTTTATCCTTTGCCCATACATTCAGAATTATTTCACGAAAAAGGATCATCATGATTTCAAGGAAAATCTATTTGAAATCTCGCCGCAATCTTTCATAGATTCTCACCTCTCTAATGCAATAGATAATTTCCAACTCTTGTGGACTTGAGTTTTGATAGTAATATAGATAATGCCTAAATTTATATTCATGTATAATTACATCCATACATATATGCATATAATATGTATGTATTATATTACATATGTACCATAAAATATAGTCTTATATATTAGAGATTGTATTGTCTAAATTTGTAAGTAAGGTAATAAGATATAATATAAATAGTTCATTTGATGATAAAAGAAGATTATATATAATTTGATACCAATATAAGATTGATGAATTTGATTTTTTCAACTTCATAAATAAGAGTTAGTTTATCTAATTATCTCGAAGGATATAATCTTGACTTAATTAACTAGTAATTAGGTTGAATCTACAAGAATAATAAAATTTCAATGATGGTATTTGCTTTATGTGAGGAAATAATAAGTGAATGAAGCAGCCTGTAAATAAGTTGGAGATTGTATGGAAAAATAAATGAATCAAGTTTGAACATGTAATCTAATTTGGTGTTGACCTGAAGCACTTGAAACAAAATTGAACAAACCAATTTAAAAATTCTATTACTTAATTTGATATGACTTGTCTCAGCCCTGGAGAGAAATTAAATGGTAATGGGTTTAGTCATCACCAGAAAATTTGCACTCTTTTTTTTTTCTCCTGAAAGTTTCTAAGTTTATCATCCATGTAGCTTGAAGAATTTATTTAAATGGTTCAATTAAGTAGATTTTCCATGCATTCAGGTACTGAAACACCAGCAAGTCATTGAGGAGCTTATGGAGGAAAATGAAAAGGTTCGCCAAGTACTAGTGGAAGCTTTGAAAATACCACCCAGCAAGCTTCAAGCAACTTATTCAAGTAGAAACAAGTCTCTGTGTACTGATTGTTTCGAGTGCCGAAGAAAACAAAGGAAAAGTAAATGAAAGGGGAAAATATACTTAAGCTCCCTGAGCTGCTACCCGTTTTTAACATGATAATTAGCATAGACACCATGTAAGTGCTTTTACCACATAGAGTTCAACTTGACACTCTTTTGCCTGGGGGTGTAGTGTAGACTTTGATTTAGCCTGGCTGCCCAACTGTGCAGAATCATTCTCGGGGAAACACAAAAGTAGAAATCTAGATTACTTTACGAACAAATGTATTTGACAGATTTAAGCATTATATACAGAACAGTTGAAGAACTACTGATCACAGAGGCTTCTTTTTTTTTTTCCTACTCCTTTTCTGCTCAGATCATGAGGTAATTAGAGCTCTTGTTTTGAGTTTCGGTTTTGTTATTTGTTGATACTTCTTTGAAGACTGGAAAGCAGTGTATTTTCTTTGTTGATTGAGTGCAACTTCTGTTTTTCTTGATGCATGTATCCCCTGCAGATCAATATATTTATGTTGCTATTTGTTGGAAATTAAATTGACCCAATAGAGAGATTCTATGTTTGTTTTTAAGAGTAAACTGCTCTCCCTACATTCATCATCTCTAGGGTAACCATAATTGGCACTTCAAATTTGAAGTGTGAAGTAGCCTCCCAAGTGACAGAGAATAACTGTTTGTTTGAGTGATTGTGCACTGAACATGTAACAGATCCCTTGTGTGTTTGTTTTACCCTTGTGAATGTGTCTATATGATTTTTAATGCATTGGAATGAGATTATATGCCATTTTTTTTTTTTTAAAGCCACAAGGCTGGACACAAAATCTCATTACAACATTTACAATGAACTCTTTATATTTAGTTTTTCTTAAAAAAATCAATAAAATTCATAAAAGGACCTATTTAACAAGCTCTGTTTACTTTAATTTTAATTATTGTCAAACACACTCCTACGTACCAAGAGTCAAAAAAGTGAAAGTTATAATGCTTTTAAGATTATTTTTTACTTTCCCATCACCTAAAAAGAGTCTTACTTTCCCAAAAAGTGAAAGACCCATTTAAGCCTTTCTTTTTTTAAAAAAGGAAAATCATTCTTATCTCATTAATAGAAGAATCAAGAGCATTAAAACTCTTATAATCACAGAACATAACGTTCTGAAAGATCTTAACCAAAGCTAAAAGATCAAAGTCGTAACTAAAAGATTACATATCAAAGACACCAAACATCCGCTAACCTATAACTAATCTTTAGTTGGAAAAACAGATCTGCGCTAAGCAGACACAAACTAATGCATAGGTAGCTCTTATTCCTCGACCCTGGGATCAAAAGGACCCCATGCCGACACACATCCTCCTGAACCCGAAAGCCAGGATATTGTTTACATCCACAACCCCAGGGGTCTGGACCAAAATAACAAGCGAGGAGATCAAGAAAAAGGACATGGCCTTATTACAAGCAGTAAGAAAAAAAAGAAAAATACACGAAAAATCAAAGCAATACAACTAAAAATTTAAAAAAAATGAGCACACTAGGCGAATGATAGCAGCCGGAAGAAAAACCGATCGCGTGCTTGCCGGAAACCGATGCGTAGATGGCGTTGGAAGCACATCGCGGTGGGGACGCGTGAAAAGACCCAGCAGAAGACAATAAACGGCAAAGCTAGTGCGGAGGAGATTGGCGGCGCACTCAAAGAAATTGGGGGGAAGTTTGAGTCAATCCCCCATGAGCGGCACCCACAAAGTGTGCCCAAACAAACACCTAGTAAGAAAAAATAAACAAGCAAACCAAGAACAACAACAGGGAAAAGAAAACGAAATCCAAAAACAAACACAAAAAAAAAAAAAAAAACACAGATCGGGAAAGAGAGGGGGGGAAGGAAAATGGGGAAGGGAGGGGGGAACAGATCAAGGAGAGAGAAGGGGAAAGAGAGGAGGGGGGGAGGGGGAGAAACCCCTCCCCCTCAGCTGTCCATTTAAGCTTATTATATACTGGTTTAAATTATTATTTAATTGAAGTAGAGACATGAATAAAGAATTTGATGTTTGGTTCCTTTTAAAAATAACTCTTCAAATTTAATAAAGTGATTTTTTTTTTCTTCTCAAATTTAACTTTTATTTGAAGAGTTCATTGTGAATGCTCTGAGGACGTCAGCTTCAGTCCCCACGTTGCCAATAAGAAATGGTGGTTTGCAGGGGTCATAGGGCCTAGGGCTAGGGAACAACAAAATAGGAAAGCCTCCAATCAGATTGTGCCACATGCTGGTGGTTACGACAAACTAACTATAAAAGGCAATGGAAAGTAGGTAAAAATGAGACTTTTCGTCTCCTCTCGGATTCTCTCTCTCTCCCTCTCTTACTCTCTACCAATGCCATTCTCTACAGTTATACTCACTTAAGCATCAGAGCTATCTCTCACCGGCTTGTTCCGACAAACTCTTATCTTATCTTCTCTCCTCTTTACAGATACCTCGAACCGTTACTTCATCCTATGAAACTATTTTAACAATTTAGCGGTGTTTGTGGAAACGACAATATATAGTTCCTTGACAAAAGACCAAATGCCGTACACTCGATCCAAAAGTCTTCGCAACAACGTTGGCAGTACCTCCAACCCACCCGACACGGGTACCTCTCACGAGCAGCGTCTCATTGCCTTTGAAGCTCACATCCTGCAGCTCTCCCAACACATAGAAACCTCAAAGCTCATTTATATGGCGGAACTCACTTCAAAAACTTTGTCTTCCCTTCAAGAATTTATAGACAAAGAAAAATAGTTCATGAATGCGGTAGATCCTCCACCCCACCACCCCACCAAACCAATTCCAAAGGACAACCCAAGCTTGAACTGGCCAGGAAAAATGAAGTCCCCTGCAAAGTCCCAATGCCAGCAAAAGTGTTGCCTATTCCACCAAGACCATGGTCACTACAACATGTGGGTTTTGGCGCTAGCTAGGTTAGGACCCATGGAGTGACAAGTAATTGAAATTAATCACCAAAAATAGTACAATTTGTTGTAAATTAAGTGTCCTAAATTAGGAAGAGGGAGAGATTATCAGCAAGTGGACAATTGGGATTGCAAATCAGGTACAGTTTAAGAAGAGTAGGCCGTAATATTTATAGAGGTTTTACAATCTCTTCTAGATAAAGGTTGGTTGAAAGTGGAAGATAATAATTATTGATCTTACTTGTCCACCTCTTTCAAAGGAATCCAATGCTTCTTCTGTGTGACACTTTGTTGAAACGACACCTTGGAAATTATATGAGAATCTGTCTTTTTACACAATTAATGCATCGCAACAGCCAATCTCAAGATAGAATTATATGAGAATCTGTCTTTTTACACAATTAATTCGGCGCAACAGCCAATCCCAGGATAGAATATGACCTAGGCCAAAAAAAAAAAAAAAAAAAAAAAAAAAAAGGAAAAGTCTTTTCTTTACATTTTATACTCATTGATTTTTTGTTTTGTTTTTTTTTTTTTAAAGACCCTTTGGTTATTGGAAAAGCTATTTGCACATTCTTGTAATATCATGTCTATTTTCCTTCGTTAATTTTTAATTTTTAATTTTTAATTTTTTTAAAAAGATAGGGATGTAACGATTAGATATGTCATCTTAGTTGAACTAATATGGATTATTATTATTAAACATTGTATCTATAGTCATTAATAAGAAAGTTGGCTATTTAGTACATATACCTTCATACGAGAGTACTAATGATATGGTAGTGAAAATCAATATTTGAATTAATACTTGCTAAAAAATAAAAATAAATAAGAGTTAATTTTTACTATCACGTCAGCCCAATTATATGACGGTAATATAGCAGTCTACTAAATAACATTACTCATTACAAAAGGGTAATGCTATTAGTAAACTCTTATACAACTATTATACAACCCACTCTTATACAACTGTTATACAATTTGATGACATACTAGTAAAAATCAACTTTTGGATCAACACTTATAAATATATATATATATATATATATATATATATATATATATCATTAATTTTTTTATTGCCACATTACTCAAATTGTATAACAATCGTATAACAGTTTAATAAATAACATTACTCATTATGAGAGCATTTTGTTTTATTATTCGGATCTTAGAAAGTAAATTATAAGAGAGAATGCATGGTTGCCAAACTTTGGGACATAATAACATGGTGGTTGATGATACATGTATATCTTGATCATGATGTGTCTCACCAATGTCATGGAGGTTTAATTAATGCATTGCCAGCTATAAATTTCTGGGAATTGAGTGATGTTGATCACTCTATCTCTCACAATTTATTGGACACAAATTTTCTCCAAATGAGTTTGGAGAAAATTTCTTTCATCCTATTCTAATATGGACAAGTGCCATTCAATATTTTTAGGATTTTAAAAAATTAATATTTGAATTCCTAAATTAAGAATTAGGATCTTTTCCAGTTCATTTGAACTGAATAATATAGAATTAGTTATATTTTTGGGGGTATTTTTGTCTCATAAAAAGTAAAAAGACAAAAATATCCTTCAAATATAAAGTGAATGTGAGATCACACTTGTCACTTAATAGATTAGTTTGAGCAAATTTTATCCTAATTTATTGGCATGAGAATATTTCTTACACACAAAATTCTCTCTCTCTCTCTACTCATCTTCGTGGGCCTAAGAAACCATGTGCACATCACTTTCCTACACTCGTGTTGATTTGTCACGAGCCCCACAGAGCTCCTTAATTATATATATATGCTCCATGCCACCACAGAAAATGCCCCTTTCTCCTTCATTTTTTCCCCGCGCTCAAAAAAGGCCAAAAGACGCTTCCCATCTCCAAATTAAAGCATTTCACTTCACCCTCCCCTTTCTCTTCCACATATCACCCTCCCCTTTCTCTTCCACATATATAATTTGCTGTCTTAACAGCTATCTCACCTAACCTTTTCCTCCCCCATTCTTTCCCCACCACCATTTACACCCATTCATCAGCCGCCCATCTACCCCTTGAAGCAGCCGGCCAACTACCTTTCTATTGAGGGGAAAAAATTAAATGCATTAATAGAGACCTTTATCATTACTTTTCCCTATGTATGTATATATAAAAGGTGTTGAAAACGTGGAAATTAAGAAAATTGTAGTGCCATTTTGGAGTTAAGTTTTTTTTTTTTTTTTTTTTTTTAACAAAAAGCATATTTGAATTAGTTATACCAATGGGTTATTGGCTCCTGTTGTAATTTGCTTTATCTTAGAGCGGGTTTGAAATTGATAAGAGAACTTAAAAAGTATTTTTAGTATTTAAAAAATTATGCTAAACAAAAGTTGACATGTTTGATAAAAAATTTTAAAAACACTTATTTGAATTTTTTACTCAAAATAATCAAAACTCACTCTCAAAAAAAGCATTAGATATAAAGTGTGACTCGTAAACAATTCTTTGATGTCACACCTGCGGACAAAAGCTTAAACTTTACTGCGTTTTACACTGTGTTCAGAGACGGAGGGAGGGGGGGACCGGGGTGGGCCATGGTCCCCCCCAAAATAAGGAAAAAAAAAATTATAAGTAAAAAAAATAATAAAAACCCCAAAATAAGGAAAAAAAAATTATAAGTTAAAAAAATAATAAAAAAAAAAGTAAAATTAAAGTTTTAATTTTAGTCATTTGGCCCCTTCCAAAACAAAAAATTGGCCCTATTTTTAAATTTTTTAGCCATAGCCAATAAAATTTTTTGGCCCTATTTTTAATTTTGTTGGCCTATACTCACTAAGTTTTTTTATTTTTGGCCCTTACTTTTAAATGTTTATTTTTTTTTTTGCCTTTACAGTAGTCTTTAGTTTATAAAAAACAACAAAAATAATTTTTTTTAATAAAAAAATTCTAAAGAACCAAAAAAAAAAATTTGGCTGACCCTCTTTCATAAAATTTCCTGGCTCCGTCCCTGACTGTGTTCGAGATCTGGTCAGGTCGAAGCCCCATATATATCATTAAAAAAAGAAAGAAAAGAATAACATTAAACGAAGCTGACAATGTGGGTCTCTGTTTGTTGAAAAATACCATGAAATATCTAACCCTTGAAAAACAGACGGGAGTGACAAAGTCCCTCTTATTCAGCTAACTCAAAATGCTACAAAAGAGCTGTAATCTCCTAGATCCCTTCCTAAAATCACAAATAGATCAGCTCCCCAAGAATAATCCACGAGAAAGAAAAAGAAAGCAGAAAAAAAATGAGAAAAAAAAAAAAAAGGAATACACAGATAATTAGTATCATAATCTACATGAATCTAAGCAAGGAGTACAATCCCTCCGAACAATGCTAGCAAGGCCATGCTGCTTCCATGAGCAAAAGCAGTACTGTTATCTGCTGTTGAGGGGGCCGGAGACTTTGCCGGTGGCGGTGGCGTTCCTCCTGATGGTGATGGGGACGTTGTTGGGCCTGAAGGAGCCGGAGGCGATGACATCGGTGACTCTTCTGGCGCAGGGATTGAAGATGGTGGGCTTGTAGTAGATGGGCTTGGGCTTTCTGGGCTCAACGCCGGAGGGCTGGCCGTCATCGGTGGGGGTGATGAAACCGGAGTGGAAGCCGGGGGAGGTGTGGAAACAGTTGGTGGGGTAGCAGAGCTGGTTGGAGGAGTTACACTGCTTGTCGGTGGAGTAGCGGTGGTGGTTGGAGGAGTTGCAGTGCTTGTTGGCGGAGTAGCGGTGGTGGTTGGCGGAGTAGCGGTGGTGGTCGGTGGAGTAGCAGTGGAAGTGGTGGGTGCCGACGATGGAGCTTGAGCAATGGAGGATGTTATGAAGGTGAGTGACATGGTTAGCATGATGATGAGCATGGCACGTGGGAGAGCCATGGCTCTAGCTAGCACGTGCGAATGAGGTGCTAGACTGAACCGAAGAAAATACGGTTGGAATGAGCTAGAGAGAGAGAGAGAGAGATTCACGAGGAATAGGGCAGAGTGGTGTGAGGTTCATATATAGAGGAAATGAAAGGAGGGTTTGGAGAATATATCTGCCTATGTTTACAGCTGAGTGCAAGGAGATTTCATGCAATCAACACAGTGGTTGACACGTAGAAAGGGCATATTGTTAGTTAAGTTAATCGAAAAAGATTAATGCTAGAAATCACATTTTGGGTTTTTTCTTTAGTCTTTTTTGTTTTTTTTTTAAAAAAAATTCCACACTTTTTTTTTTTTTTTTAAATCCAACCCTTTTTTATACTCCCAAGAGAGTTAATTACAAATGGATAAAACCACATTAATTAATTTTATATTTTTCTTTCTAAAAATAATCCCATCTCCCCACTTCCCTCATCCCTCATATAATTAACCAATAATTTGTTGACCCATTATAATTAAATGGCTTTAAGAGACTATGACTTTAAAAAGGTTAGAAATCATGAGAGTTTCCATTACATAGAATAAGAAGAAATTCAGAATAAAAAGGGTGGGGGAAATTTCACCCCACATGTTGATTGGATACAGAGATTAGGTGCCACATTGATTGAGTTAATTAATGAATACTCTAAAAGATATAGTAATTTTTGTCATCTACCTAAATTATTGATTTGTCAATGATAGATGAACACATAATTCCAATTTTAGAGGCACGAGACTCCTATGCCTCCAGTAGTGGACAAATAATTTATGTCCAAAGAATAAAGACAGAGACAGACAGGGGACTGGGGAGGCCTAGCTAGAAAAGTTTTGTGGTGCTCATTTTTCCAAGTTTCTTATTGGCCATTTCCAACATACTCATTCACCTCCATCTCTCTTAAAGTCAAGGTCCTGGGATAAGATAGTATGATGTCCTGTCGTACAAGCTTATTGTCCCACCATTTTTTTAATTTTTTTTCTTCTTATTTTTAATTTTTATATATGATTTAGAGAAGCATCAAGGTACTTTCTTTCATGAATTTCTGGTAGACCGCTCTTGCGGTCACAAGATTGAGCTCAAGACGGTGCTTCGAGACAAGTCAATTTGCGCTGCTCTAAATTCAAGAAATGCGAAAATGCTCAAAGGCATTAATATGGAAAATAATTTTTTTAAAAATGGAAAGAGGTTTTAAGTTTTTTTTTTTTTTTTAGATGGTTTAAATTAAAATGCTTTAATTATTTGCATGCACTTACTCTATTGTTTGATCGATCGTATGCATGTAAGTATTATCTTGCTAATTTTTCTATGATTATACTTGGATATTATTAAACATGATCATGACACATATTCTTTCCCTTCCATTTAATTATTTTCACTTATTTCTTAGCTCTTACTATCGGGATGAACCGTAAAAGTAAGATTTTACAGCATCCGGTGAAAGGTTGATACATCATTTAGAAATATTAAATGCAATAACAATTTTTTTTTCTTAAAAAAAAAAAAAAAAAGCCCCACCGGCCCTAAAAAAAGCCACCACCGTCTCAGCTCCACTTGCCGCCAAATTTCGCCGAAAGACACTGCCGAGTACAAATGCCACCCACGAACAGAACCACTGCACCGCCCAAGCCTAGAACGCCATCATTCTTGGCCAAACCAGCATAGATCTGGCCGCTCCACCTAGAAGCATAGCTAGGTATGGAGTTGCCACCCAGAGTCGTGAACCATCACTAGCCCGGTCTCAGAACGCCACCATTTTTGGCCAAATTGACACAAAATCTGGCTACTTCACTGGGAAGCACCGCTAGCTATAAAGTTTCGCCGTCAAAAGCCTCCTCTCAAATCTCTGATGGACCTCCTGTGTCACTGAAGACCCATCCATACCACATCTTTAGTTCTTGGCCTTGGCTACTCGTGGTGTGGTTGCTCTACTAAAAATCAGAAAAACGAAAAACACAAAACCATAAGATCCGGTAGCATTGGGATTCTAGCGGAGGAGGCGGTGTTCCTAGATCTTGAAAGGAAAAAGTCTCTTTAGTTGCCCAAGTTTCAAGTTTTCTTTTGCTCATAAGATCTGCCGTTTTCATGCTCATTGTATTTTGGCCTTTTAAATGATGTTTCTATTGGATGCTGTAAAACAAGAATTTTACACCCCATCCTAACTTAAGGTATTCTCTTTCTTTGATATCTTTGTGTTTGCTTACTAAGTTGTGAAACTCATCTTTTCACCTATAAATTATGTTTGTAAATACTACTTCCCATGATCCGATGATCTGGCCATATGACATTGATGCTTGGACTTGCCATATCCTCCACTAAAGTAGCAGGGCTGAAGACTCACTTTTGGTAGTCCTGTATAGTGAAGGCCGAGGACTAGGATGGCGATGACCTCCCTTGAGTAGCTATGTAGACAGTCTTATATGTGTGTGTGTGTGTGTGTGTGTATATATATATATATATATGACACTTCATATTTCCTGCTTCTGCTCTCAATCATAAAGATTATTCCCATGCTTCATTTCGTTTTTAAAGATCTTTTAATTCCTCTCTATTTTTTCTTTTTTTTCTTTTTTCCCAACAGTTGTGCTGAATAGAGCTTGACAAGATGCTACGCACATAAGTATTGCTTGGTATATTAAGACAATGAACAAGTGCTACAAGTAACAAACAAAGCCATTATTTTCAGAAATACAAATGCTTCTTGAAATCAAAGAACACACAATATCAATTGCATGTTGAGCCTTTTTCTTTAATTTTTTCAACATGAAGCTTCTTGAAATCATACCTCACTATCACCTTCTATCACTGAGAAGAGGTTGGGTCACATGAGCTGCAAAAGAAGAGATCACATGTAAGTCCAAAACTATTTTAATGGTAGAAAAAAAGGTTCAAAATTCCAGATTTCAGGGAGGATAGATATTGCTGCAGAGAAGATTAGAAATAACCTCTGGAAGGGAAATAAAGATCATGCTGCCCACATGAGTGAAATGAGAAAACCAAAATCCAGTGAATGCAAAAAAAGCACTTGTCCTCTTAATTGGTGATTTTGAAATAAAAGTCAGAAGCAAAACGTAATGTTTGCCCCTCTATAATTGGAAGAAGCAATATGTCTGTTAATTATTATATAGGTTTTACTCATTTCAGAAGGAGATAAACAACAGACATCAAAAGAATAACCTTTTCTACCATTAAAATAGTTCTGAAAATACACTACAAAAATACAATTTGCTTTTCTCTTTCTTTGGCAGTTACAAGGAGAAGAATGGAGTTTTAACGACCATTACTATAGACTGAAGCAGAAACCATACAACATCCTTGTCAAGCCAAAATCATAATGTCAGAAATTTCTCGGGAGTGGCTCAGTTGTAACTTGTAAGCAATATTATCATTTTCATGTACAATACTTGTGCTACTAACAATTCAACTCCCATAAGTAGTCGAAACTCCCATCAAAGTCACCCATGGATGCACAACTGACACGAAATGGTATGTTTGTTAATGGTTTTGAAAAGTGTTTTTTGTGTTTTAATTTGAGAAAGTTTTTGATGAGTATAGAGTTTGGAAGTGTTTTTGGTGGGGTCCATATGTGAGGTCCACTTAAGAAAATTGTTTAGTGAAGCTTTTTGGAAAATGTTGTGTTTTAAGAAAAAAGTACTAAACATGCTTATTTTGAGAAAACACAAACATGTGCGGAGTTGACTTCATACTTAATGTTTTTTTTTAAAAAAAAAAAAGTGGTCGTGTAGCCATCCCTCTCCTCCGTGGGGGGTGGCTGTATAGTCACCTCTCTCTTTTTGTTTTGTAGTCTTTATAAATAATAAGCCAGTCCTTACACCTAAAATACTCTTTGAAACCATTACCATACATTGCCTTGATTTCAATTTCCAGTTTCAAGCCACTAAGAGAGAATACCTGAATCTATTGATTACAATCATGAAAGTTAAAAGGCATTTTTACAAACTCACAAGAAGTAATGTGTTTAAAGTAAAGAGAATAACAAATATTCACGTGCTAAAGGACACCTATAAACAATGCAAGAAGACTTGAGTATATAGTCTATACATCAAAAGGTGATGATCATGAATTTTCTACCTGGAACGTTCCCTTTTGATTCTTCAAAAAATGCCAAAAATTTATAAATGCATCTCTTAGTTTTTATTTTAGGCTCAATAAGAACTCTTACTACTAGTGTATATGTATTAATCGATCAAGTAATTATACTCATGCTAGTACAGAAAATAAGTATTCACTAACCATCTATTTACAGAAAGCTAAATCGCTACATTGAATAACCAAAGTTTCTGAATGAAGATGGAACACAGGCCTCAATTGCTTACTATTAACTGATATGCTACATTTATACGTTCTGTTGGTAGCTAAAAAGTGATAAAAGAAAGGAAAAGAAAGAAGAGAAGAATAATACCTCCAAGACTTTGCTGGTTGCTGGATTGAGACATTGGTTTGCAAGTTTTCTCAGTAATTTCAGCTACAATCAAACGTGACAAAAGAAGCCCAGCAACAAGAGCACCAATCATCAGCATCACAAAAACTGCATCCCATCCCTTTGTGGATATAAAACCAGTAATAAGAGGGCCAAGAGCCGCACCGACTGATCCAGTACCATCAATTATGGCAGTCACTGTTGCCAGTGCTCGAGAATCCCCTCTAAGAGAACTGTGTGTGCCTAGGTCCGCAGAAACTGCAGTAGTAATGAGTGCATAGGGCCCATTTATAAACAAGCCAGCAATCATCATAAGTACAATGTTGACAGTCTGTGAGATATATCCATACGTGCGATATAATAGCATTGAAGGAATTGCAGCATACATGAAGCAGGCAGCTGTAGTAGCCCGTGCATTAAGTTTATCAGATACATAACCAGCAAGGATTCCACCAACAATGCCCCCTACATCAAAGAAGGTAGATAGATTTCCAGCAGATTTCACAGAAACATACTCTCCACCAATTTCTGCCAAATCAAAGAATAGAAGAAGATTGGAACATTAGCAGATGCACAAAGTGATTAAAGAGAGACCTGAAACAGGATATGGCTTTATGAAATCATTAAAGAATGTAACCAAGTAACAGGTACGAGTCTATAAAGGAGAAGTCATCCTCGCAAACTCAACAACATTGACTACATAAGTATCCAACTGCTGATAGCAATAAGTTTAATGAATATAATAAATTGTGAGCAATTTTAAATTCCATTTTATAAATTTTAATGGATGTTCATCACAAACAGACACACTGCACAAGGAATTAGCACAATTACTTGATAGCCCTCATGCTAATGGTCTTTATCAGAAAATGAACTCCTTGGAGAGCTACCATGAATTTGGGACAATAAAACCACCAAAAAGATGACATTTTATAGCCAGTAAATCATTGTCTGATCAGAATAAATCCATTTTTTTGTCAGTAATCTTGTTAGGAAGAGACTCAGCAATGTGGCAACACAGTGTTCTTGAAACACCAACTTGTGCCCTGCAGCCTCAATCATTAGGTGACAGGTATTCAAATGAACATCATGAGCATGTTTGCATCATTGATCAGTCAACCTATCTAATTGGATAAAACAAATCCAGAAACAAACTATTAAAAATATCTCAAATAGTAAAAGAAGGTGTAAACATTTTATTAATTAATAAAAAAAGTAGTTGTAAAAGCTTTCCCTTCGGAATACATTTAAATTAATACTTAGATGAAGAACACAACACAAGAATCAATGTAAAACAGCTCTTTACTCTAGAATTTTTTGTTGAAAAGAACAGCCATGAATCAAAAACATATGGGATTAGCTATAAATAAATGCAACCATAGAGGTGCAGAAGGATGGAGACAAGATACTGGAGCTATATCAACTTCTTTTCTTTCTTATTTTTTTCTGATAATATAAAACTTATGCCCACTCCTCTTAGTTACTAGTGTTAACGGAAAATATAACTCATCTAATCAATTGACAACCACTGATTAACAGTTATATGTTTATCCTTCTTTCATAAATGAAACTAAAGGATTCAACTCTGATAGAGAAGTTTATTTGGGAGTGCATAAAAAAATATTACGCTGGTCCCCAAACAATTAAAACCTGCTTTACTTTCAACCTCCTTTGTGTCGACAGTACTTCATTATTCCTAACTATCCACAAATACTTGAAATCTCCTCTGATATTGTTACTCAAAGTTCAAAACAACATACACATACCATTAACAAAAATCAGAAGCTATCTGACAAACCAAATAGCAACCTAAAATCTTACAAGCTTATGAGTTACATTAGTTTGACTCTTATATAGCAATCAATGTAAAAGCTAAAACTAGGAGCGCAGAATATACCTGTCTGACTTAGATAAAATGGTAACCAGTAGAGAAACGTGTAGGCCACCAGCTTTGCGAAGAAAAGGCACAATGCAAACGGTATCACTCCTGGTATCAAACAAGCTTGAAGTAGCCCGATGCTTCTCCTACTCACTGACCCATGTTTAGACACAACATTCATTTCCCCTGCCTCCACATTTTCTTTTCTTATATGAGCTTCTTGGTCATTAGGAACTACCTCTACATTCGAAACTGAACCATGTGAGCTGGTAAATCCAACATCCTCAGGGTAAGCAGCTAAGAACAAGTATACCATTAAACCTCCCATTACAATAAATGCACCTGGAACTATAAAAGACCAGCCCCACCCATATTCCAAGACGGCAGCAGCAAGAAGAGACCCACTAATATTCCCAACAGAAGTATGGGCATTCCAAATACCCATTATCAAACCCCTCTTTCTCTTCCCAAACCAACCACCAATAACAGCAACAACCGAAGGCCAACCTGTTGCTTGAAACAATCCGGCAACCATTTGCATTACAAGAAAATACCAAAAGACATGCACATTCCAAAAATATCCCATACCAAATAACCCAATAAAAATTCCGCTCCCAATCATCCCAGTCGTTAAAAACAGCCGGAGGTCCAAAGTATCGCCCAAATGCCCGGCAGCATACATTCCCAAAGCGTAACAAGCTAGAAATGCAACATCAATCTCCCCCAATTTTGACGTCCCATCCGGTCCATTAAATGGAGGCCAACCCTTGTTTATGTCATTTTCCATAAAGTTCTCCTTCATGAACACATTGCCAATCGGCCAAGGGTACCGCCCCAAGGGCCTATTGGGGTCAGGACACAACACACTCTTAACTATGCTAGTGGGTTTTCGAGAAGCATGATAACAAGCATATGCAATGAAGGTAACAAACAAAACCACATATCTATAGGTAGCAAGGCTCCAATCCCTACCTCTAATTCTTCTTATGAGCAAAATTCCAGGTGGGATTCGCCTCGTTGTGTCAGAATTCCGAGACATCTTTACTATCAAGCAAAATTCAGCCCAGAAAAACTGAAATACCTCATCAATCATCCACAACTCTCATAGAACATTCATAATCAACGTAAACCAACATAGCCCATTCAAGTAAATCAAATTAAATAACAGGAAAGAGATTGATTCCGTAAATATTTGCCAAAAACTGATATGGGAAATCGCTGACAAATCTTACAAGAACAATAGGATAAAAAAAAGCATCCCAGAAAACTGAATTGAAGAAAGTGACCTTACTCAGTTTGATGGATCAGATTGGTGAGGAAACTGTGACCGAATTGAGAGAGGGATGAGAGGGAAAGCGAGCAAGACGGAGGAGAGACAGAGAAGATGGACAGAGCGGGGAGTCGACGTGGCGAAGCGTGGAGATTTGAACGTTTTTTGGTATAGTTGATTAGGCGCCACGCTAGCCTGAAACTAGAAATTGCCACTAGGCCCACTATAGAAGATCTCCAGCGTTTTGGCACGTGGCGCGATTTCAGGTGGGGTTCCAAAGTATGAGTCACGCATGGGAAACAGCAAAGAACGGCCCTACTAACAGTGACTTTCTGTCAACGGAGTTGCCCTCGGCGGAGGGCGGTTTGAGTAACCGACTGTCCATAACCGTTCACCGGCGGAGGGTTTAGTTTTAAGATATTGCATGCGTAAGAATTCCCAGCTCTTCTCTCTCTTCTCTTTCTTTCTTCCACTCTATTACTGTAGGGAAAAATATAAAAAACTCCCTTGGCTTTTTTAAATAGCTCAATTAAGTTTAAAGTGTACTAAGTGGTACATTAAATTATCAAAATGTATTAAAAATGTCATTTTTTTTTATTATATTTCTATAATACTCTTATTATCGTAAAAACTGAATTAAAACATTAATAAAATAAAAAACTAAAAAATCAATTTTTTTTTCCTAAAAAAGGGGAAAGATGTATATATATTTTTTAGAAAATTAATTTGTTTTTGTCTTTTTTTAGTTTTATATATTTATATTGTTTTTTTTTTAAGAGTGACACATGTCACCATTTTATTAGCGTTGACGTGACATCTAACAAAATTCGTTAAATATTTTAACAAAATTTGAGTTTTTTTTTTGTTTAAAAAATAGTTTAGTTTAGTTTTTTTATTTTAGCTTTTAAGAGAATAAGAGTATTATAAGAATATAATTAAAACAATATCTTTCTTGGCAGACTTTGGTAGTTTGATGTATAGACTTTAGCACACTTTAAACTTTATGTATCTTTTTTAAAAAGAGAAGTTAGTTGAGAGGACTTTTTTATATTTATCTCTTACTTTTATTTTAATTTTTAACTTTATTTTATTTTTCTTTGAAAATTATAGAGCCATCACAAGATGAGTTATTTCGAGATGGGCATCATCAACGTTAAAGTAGACGCAAACCCTTGAAGTTTCTTGCTTAGATTATTCCCAGTAGGCTCCTTATAAGGGGGAATGTTTCCTAAGTTTAGAGAATATGTCCAAAAAATTGAAAAAAAAAATGTTTCATAGCAAACTCTCTAAATAAACCCTAAATATTAGGATTGCTATAGTAGAACCCAATCCTTTGGGTTCCACTATTGCAATCCTTAGGATTATTAAAAAGAAAAAATGATTCTCTCTTTTCTCTCCTCTCATGTCTCACAATTCTCTCTCATCTCTCCTCTCATATATATATATATATATATATATATAATAAAAATAAATAAATATTTTAATGATATAGGGAATGATTAAGGAAAGTTATTGGAGTGTATTTTAACATAGGCAAGCAAAAAGTAGTTTAAATCCTTCAATGTAGGAAAAATGACAAAAAAAAAAGGTTGGGAATGCTTAGAATGATAGATATAGTATTGTATGAAAGTATAAAGACACTCCCCATGTGGTTGTCAATTTAAAAATTCCTTTGAAATATTAAATCATATATTTTGTTGTTTTTGGATATAATTTTGGATAACTTCACTTGAACCTGTATTACATTTCCAATTGTTCATCTAAACTTCAAAAACTCTTAATTTAGTGTATCAATCTTACAATTTTTTTCAATCTTAACCCTTTGATAGTATTTTTCTGTTAACCCAAACTACTCATATATATATATATATATATAATGATAATAATAATTCAAAGATTTAGGTGTTGGTATTTTGCAAATTCCGTTAAATCCTAATCAACGCGGAAATCATTACAATTTTTTTCTTTTTCTTTTTTTCCTTAAAAAAATAAAAAGTATTTTGAAAATTTTCACACCCGGGTAACGGCCCGTTAGTGACATGTCAACATGCTTGACACGTCACTAACAGTTAGTAACGTGTCATTAACAACGTGTGTAGCGGGTTAACAAATTAGACTAGACTCAAGAATTTAAGTTCAATTGCCCAACATCAATATCATTTCGAAGGGATCAAATCAACCTAGTCAAACAATGATATGACTCAAAAAATCTCGATAACGAGATTTGTCAAATGGACGTCAACATAGCCTTTTTAAATGGGCAACTTGACAAGAACATCTATATGTTGCAACCATATGGATTGATTTTACGTGAATGCTTTCATATACACGTAACTGGATAATTTATTAGATTTTGAGGGAATCTAGATCCTTTAGATTCATTGAAATGAACCTAAAACCTTTTTAAACACAAGGTTTGGAATAATTTTATGCTTCCTTTATTCGTAACACAATGGCCTTTAAATTGGCAAACTATTACAATATTTTATAGGGCCTAGTCATAAGCTCTTATTGGAATATAAACTAGGGCTAAGCCATCGAGAATCTTACATGAAATAAAATAAAGACGATACCATATAAAAATAAACACAATAAAGTATCCTACCATATCATATATTTTAATATATCCTAATATTAATCATTGTTCCGCATAAAACTCCATGTGTTTTTTTATATTATAATTATTGAAGAGAACACCTGCATTTCCTATATGCATTTCTGAAAAATTAAATAGAAAAAGAAAAAAAAAAAATAGAACTTATCTTTTCTCACTCGTAGGTTGTATTAATGGTGCCTCTTAAACAACTAGTTGAAAATTAAATTGCATGACTTTAACCAAAACCAAAAGACAAAAAATAAAAATAAGAAAAAGTACATGTAAAAGTTTCTCTATTTGACCTCTTAAATTTTTGTTCATATGCTATAAATTGTGGTTTAATACAAAAAGAAATCAAAGGAGAAACATGCAGGTGCTATGGCTAAAAAGGTTATGAAAGGACTTGTGTTGATGATAGTGGTGGTGTTGGCCTTCTCTGTTGAAGTTGTGATGCATGCACACAACCCTTCATTTTCCTCTCTCGCTCGCAATTATCCCCCCGCTCTCACTCATTTTCTGCATTCCGCTCCAATTATCTCCCTCTCTCCATATAGTGATTCTAGATCTAAAGGGAAGCGTCCATAGAAAAAAGATACTCCCAAGGAAGGAGGAAATCGTGGTTCAATTAATACTCCCAAGGAAGAAGAAAATCACGGTTCATTTAATACTTCAAAATTAGAAAATGCAAGAAGAGAATGTACGAAAGAGTGTGCATATGTTAATAAAGATTTTAATTTGTACGGCAAGTCGGGTGGATAAGCCAGTGCAAAGCGGGACTTTAGAAAATGTATGAAAGAATGCATTGAGAGAAAAATGAAAGAGCACTAAGGACACACTTGCTCAGACTCATCATTGGCCGTCCATTTCCCATCATCAACCTTGAAGAGTCTTGCTTAGAATTATGGATAACTCCACATGTGGTTGTCAATTTAAAAATTCCTTTGTAGCCCCAGCTGGATTAATACGCTTTGAACTTTCAATACATTTATAATTATCCCCTAACTTTTAAAACTCTTAATTTAGTATCTATCAATTTTTTTCAATTTCACCCATCTTAAGATTTTCGTTAAATCATATCAAAATTGCCAAAATACCCGTATTTTAAAAATAAATTCAAAGATTCAAGTGCTAGTATTTTGCAAATTTCGTTAAATCCTAACCAACGCCTAAATCATTGCAATTGTTTTCCCAAAAAAAAATTGAGAGGTATTTTGGGAATTTTCACACCCGGCCCCCTCCTCCGTTACGATTTAACGGAAAATCTTAACGGATGGTGAAATTGAAAAAAAAAGTTACTAAATTGAGATTTTTTTAAGTTTGAGAAAATAATTGCAAATGTGATAAAAGTTCATGAGAGTTTTGAGACTCCTATCTTTTTAGGCTTTCTATGAGCAAGTCTCTAGATGTTGGTTGAGCTCAAGGCCTTGGGCTCAAGCTTATTTATGCTATTGAATTAATAAATTAACCAACTCATGTTTTAAAAACTCTTCACTAAAAAATTAACAAATGTCTCCCACTCAAAGGAAAAAAATTCAAACATGGTGTCGCTTGAATTTCTTTTAATTAACATTTTTTATTAGCATGAAAAATGAGAGAAATGGTAGAAACAGTAGTTGGGGTTTTATTGGAAAGAAAATTTTGAGAGTGGCCAACAGAGCATAGCTAAACGGATAAATATTTTCTCTATAAACATATCTATGAAGCAGCTGATCACAACAAATTTACTTGATCACTATACAAGACAAGAGAAGAAAATAGGCAGACTTTCCATGCATCCAACTCAGCGTTTAATTTATACAATGAAATAAACAGAAAAATAATCTCCTTATAAGTCCTGAAAAGCATCAATTCATTCTGTGGACGGTGAGGACAATGAAAGGTTCAAGAGGAAGCCAAGCATAATGCCTATTAGTGCCACAAAGATTGCGAAGGTGAAGGAGAAGGCAGGGTCACTTTTTCGATTTCTTCGTCTTTTCAGCGACTCCTGTTGGGAAGAAAATAGATAAATTAGCTGCTACATTATCTTCCAAAGCACACCTACATATTAAAGTGAAGATGATAACATTCTAAGCTCCCCATCAACAGGTGAAACAGGCAAACTTATCCAGGGATTGGATATGATACCAATGAATGTGTTGTTTTCAACCTATTGCAAAATTTTTAGAGTTTTTCCAACTTCCCATAATTTCTTCATTTGTTAAAGCTATATGTATGTATGGCTTTATAGATCCACTCCTGTACATTTATTTATATACCAGCTTCTCTGACAGAATCTGAGAGATTAACATCCTCATCATCGTCAAACCGCTAAATCAAACCGGAAACAAATAGATAAGGGGAAAAACATAGAGCATGTATACCAATTCAAGTTGCAGTTGCTGCGTTTGCCGAACAGCTGCATCTCTTTCATCCTTCAAACGCTGCAAAGCCTCGTTCTACATACAAATGAAAATTGGGAGGAAAAAGAAAAGAAACAAAAAGGGGGGGGGACCTATTAGAGGTAAATTCAAAAAATATACAGTACAGTGTAACATCTTAATGAGTCAGTAAAGAAGTTGGATTTTAGGGTGGCTACTTTAGTATATGTTTCAATGTAAATATAATTGGACAAAAGACCCACTTGCAAGCACAATATATTGATAAATTGCATAATGCATTTAACATTCTATCAATCAAAACTGAGAACTTTGACAAGAAGTCACGAAGAAACATTCATGTCTCTCCATTCATATATAATTAACAATTGACACCATGTAATCACCAATAAAAAGAGAAAAAAGGGATTCAAAGCATTCATCTTCATTTCACAAGGAAGATCTATAAGCAGCAATCACAGAGGCAGAACTTCCAATTGCTAAGAATAGTGATAATGGTAGGTCAACTTTGGTGCAACTTGATACTGGCATTTGACAGGTGCTGTCAACTGGAAGGGTTTTTTTTTTTTTTTAACAAAAAAAAAAGTATCAACTGGAAGTACATAACTCTTTTCTTTGTTATCTTTATTTCTTTCATATGTTGATATCATTCCAAGTACCTTTTTTTCTTTCTTGTCTTTCCTCAACCTCCATATGGTTGTTCCCAAATACTTCATGCGCTGATCATGAGGCTGCTTCAACACATAACTAATGAAAGATATAAAAATAGTATGATACACATTTAAAGCCGTCATTCTATTCTCTGGCTTCTCTGTGATTAGATGTCTAGGTGATATAATAGTTCTTCTAAGTACTACGATGAAAGAGCTTTTATTTTTGGATGACGAAACATCAATGATGTTAATTTATTGGTTTTGTCAGATTGTCTAGTGCAGGTAACTCTGCACTCATACTAAAATAATAAATCACATGCATGCACAAACACAAGCATTTGCAAACATGCCTACTTTACCCATACATATCCCACTAAGCCAAACAAAAGAATCAAAAATAAATGAACCACAAAACAGCGCAACCTCAACCAAAATAAAAAACTTACAGAAGTGGTATCAGGACTCCGTGTTGAGCCCCTTAATGCTTGATCTTCCGAGGTTGCATGAGCTGAGGCAGGAGAGGTATACACAACTCTAAGCTTGCATTCCTCTACAGCCCTTCCAATGTCCTTAATAAACTGGACTCGAGAGTAAGGTCAATTGTCCAACATCAATATCATTTCAAACAGGATCTAATCAACCTAGTCAAACAAAGACATGACTCAAAAAAATCAACTCTCTTACAGTATCTTGTGGAAGCTCATCAACATCAGAATGTGGAGGCACTATCGTACTCTGCAAGAGAAATTTATCTTTGCAATGCATATCTGGAGGATATTCACGTTGGGCTTGGAGGGTGACTGCACATCATGAAGCCAGTTAGGACCATCATTAAAAGTAAGAAAATCTTCAGGGACTAGGAGAATACTTTAAGCACAAATATTGCAGTGGTGGGGAATAAATGAATCAAAAAACCACTATCTTGCACTTAAAGACTGGGCCAACCATAAAGGTGTGGGATTTGGGATTTCATCAATTTGCAGGCATCAATAAAGCCCTTCTCACTCAGTTGGGCTGGACCATGGCGTCAAACCAGGGCAGACCATGGGTGCCAATTCTTAGAAGCATGCAACCTGGTTGTGCCGATGCTTCATGGGTTTGGAAAAGCATTCTAATAAAGCTACAACTACAAGGTCATTCAAAAAGGTGCATGCTTTCTTGTAGGTAATGAAAGAGATATAGATAATGTGGACACATCAATTCCTTTAATGGTTCTTGACTTGATGATGGAGAATGGTGGTCAATGGAATAAACAAAAGCTATAAGAGGTTTCTTAACAAGGCTCAAAGAACCCCATTACTTTGAACCAAAAGCCCAATTGTCTTGCTTGGGTGGCTATTAAAGGAAAGTTCTCGGTGAAATCTCCCTATTGGGTGGATCAGGGTTGTCACTTCAGTATGAGGAATGACAACATCTGGAGGAAAATTTTGTGTTCTTTGATAGCCAATAAAGGAACAAAGCGGCGGATGAGCTTAGCTGATGGAATACTTGTTCTTCTTTTCCTGAATCTCCTCGCTTAGAGGCCTTTTCCTCTCTCTGTATGTATGATTGTGATACTTGATGGCTCTTATTATTTTTCTGTTCCCAGTTACTTAATATTTTCACAGCAAAAGAAAAGAAAAAAAATACACTGGTACACCAGTGCATGATCAAGTGGCATATGATTATTCAGTGCCAGCTAATAAGTTTCTTTGATCAAAAGCTAACCATGTTTAAGATATCACGCAATAGATGTTGATTTGATTGGCCAATCATTACTTTGCTCATGCCTGTATGTTAAAGCAGTTTCTGCTAAAGATACATTCAATTTATTATCAAAAGGTAATGAGTTGAGAGAGAGAGAGAGAGAGAGAGAGGGAAAAAAAAAAAAGAAAAAAAAAGAGGAACAAACATATCAAAATGTTTTTACAAGGTATCAAAAAGCACCTCTTATGATACACGAGTCCAAAGGATGTATAACACCAGTGTTGGGCCGCACAAAGTACTTTTTAGGGGACGTGGTTTTAACCTATCAACAAAAGAAGAAGGAACATTCAAATCACACCTAATTGATCTAAAATTCAGAATGACTTGATAAATGTATATCCCTTAATGTATAAAAATGTTTACAACTGTATGGTAACAGAGATAGTACCTTAAAAGCAACATGATGTTCTGTGTTGTTCACAATTTTAAGATCTGCGTAGCTTTGCTGTTCCAGCTCAACTGATTACATGAATTCCATGATTCATAAGTCCATAAGAACTTTCTTAAACAAATGTCTAGCATAAAAAGCACATAACCAAAAATGAAACTAATAAGGATATTAAAGAAACCAATAGGTGCCTGAAAGCAGGCCTATATTTAAACCACTTTTTTTTCTCATTATGCCAATTCAACTTCACACTTTTGGCCAGCATTATTTTAGTTCATCTAGTTAAAAATGCAAAACTCTTCATGCCAAACTTCTTCTAAACACCCCCCTCCCCCCCTCTCTTTTCCTCTGCAACCCCAGGTTGCCTATGACAAGTTTCCAGGTATTGCTACAAAGCAAGGAATCTGGATACTCAGATTTTAAAAACATCTCACTCAAAGACAAACTCAAATATCAATGAAAAGATACAAATTCTGATTGCCCTATCCCTTGATCTTCTATAGGGTGTCTTTCATAAACTGCATTTACATTACCACTAGCTATATATGGAGCTTCTTTTTTTTCTTTTTCTTTTTCTCCTTTGCTAAGTAATACAAATTGAGACACTGACTGCATAATCCCCATCATCCTACAAAGAAACCTTCAAAAGCAGTCTTAAAGCAAGAGAAGTGAAAACCAAATGAACCAAAAAACACATAATTTTCTCCATAACTTCGGATGCATCCACAGGGACAGAAAATTCCTACCTGATCTTCT
The DNA here is from genome assembly GCF_965113065.1 of Corylus avellana. Lineage (NCBI taxonomy): Eukaryota > Viridiplantae > Streptophyta > Magnoliopsida > Fagales > Betulaceae > Corylus > Corylus avellana. Next base: position 27,796,612 of record NC_142492.1, read on the forward strand.
CTAGCTCGGACATACCAACTGAAAAGTTAGTCACCAAAAAGAAGCAGGAAAGTCGATATATTCCAGAATCAAGAATATATGGAGTTTCAAACAAGGGAAGCGGATGACAACAAATAAAGGGATGGCCCACTATCTATTCTAGAGTCCAATATACAACATTATTTTTATCAGCTAACTCCTTCAGTTTACTTTTGGCATTTAACTTATATGCAATCATGTCTTAGTGTATCCTCTAACATCTTGGCACCGGTCCACAATTCCAGCATCCCCATATCAGCAATATCCATGCCATCAACATATACATCAGATCCTTAAGATATACAAAAAAAAGTGTCCTGGCACACATTCACATTCCAGTATCTTCATTTCTGCAATAACACTGTTTTTCACTCGAGATCATCACTTTTCCCCTTCTCCTTTCAAAATCCATGTAGCCATACAACCAAACCATAATATTTTAGGGAAAAAAAAAAAAGAAGATACTTTCACTCATTCTATCCATATCTCTACTCCTTTCACCAAATTTAACACACACCAACTTCATACTTCTTCGTTGGTATCATCATTATCATCCAAAAACATAACCAACAGAAGTTTATCTTTTCTTCATCCGTTCCGCTAGTACTATTGAGGAACAATTGCATAATGTAATGCAGTTGCACTATCACCACCATGTCCAAATTTCATGTTTTTAGGCTCAACACAAGTCGGGTTAGGCTTTTCAGGTCAAGTTTGCGACATATTCTGCTAAAAACAACCCTCTTAACAGTATGATAAAATATCAGGACCCATTATCCATGGGTATCATTGGATACATGTAGTTTACCAAAAAACAAATAAATAAACAAATTCTGATTGAATTTTGGCTCATGAGGAGATATACCCATTAAAATAATCCAATCGAGGACATAATAGCATTTGAAATTTTTTTTAAAAAAAAATAATAAAAAAAATAACAAATTTGGGTAAGCATAACAATTGAGAGAGAGAGAGAGAGAGAGATGAATAACATACATTGGAACTTGAGCTCGTCGGGATGAACTGAGATCAACTGATTACCGGCACCGGCACCGCCGCCGTCACTCATGATGGCCCCACCAGATCAACGATATCCACTCTCAACAACCCAATAACCAAACCCACCCCCTAATTCCAGATAATTCACACAATCCCCAGACTTTCAGACACACACACACAGAATATGTTTGGGTTAGAGAGAGAGAGAGAGGAATTGAACGGGGACTGACATGTGGTGGAACGAATAGGTGGGCGGTAGGGATGGCTCGGTCCACACTGGACCCGCTGCTTCCGAGATTTTTAGCCGCCAAGATCGGACCTGCTGGTTCGAACGAGAGCCCCAAGAGAGGAGAGAGGAGAGGTCAGTAAGACACAGCAGCGGGAGGGAAGGATGGAGACGCCGCGTGTCAAATAGCGGCAATGACTATGTCCGGTTCAAAAGTGAGAGAGTTTTGATCTACCAGACAGGATGCGGGACCCACTTACGGCACACTTTGACAGTTGCGTCCACGTACCCCTCAATTTTTATTATTTATATTTAAAAATAATACTTTCTTTTTTTTTGTAAGAAAAAAAATAATAATACTTTGAAACACAAGTAACGTTAACTTATTATTATATCTTGTATGAAAACTGAATGAACATCATGAGTTCTAGCTTCCAGCTATAAGCTTATCCCCATCTCGTTTTATAACAGAGATATTTTATCTATGAAGATATTTTATTAGTAGATCTTTAGAAAAGTTCTTTTACGTCAAAGTTAAAGTGTTCAACCATGATTTACATAAAAAAGAAAAAAAAAAGTGATCAACCATGAGTGGGGGATTTCGGATTTGAGCCCATGTTGGGAAAATGATGGAGGGATGAGTTATATTTTGGTGTACGTTTGATTGGCTTAAAAAGCTTAAAAGTGCGTTTAATATTTAAAAAGTTTGTTTGAAGAAAAAAAATACATGTTTAATAAAAAAAATTAAAAGCGCATTTAAAATTGTCAAAAAATATTTTTTGATTTAAAAGCTCTATTTCTCAAACATAATCTCAAGTATGTTTTAAGTAGGCTTCATCGCAATTGTCTCACAAGGAAAGTAGCTTGAAGATGTGGTCTTCGGAATTTTAATTTCCCAACCTTTAATCTAGAGTAAGTATGCTCTAATTGGTATAAGTGAGCAGAGACGGATTTAGGGAGGACATTATTAATTAGTTATAGTTTGAGGAAGATATGAGAATTTTTCCTAAAATTTTACATAGGCAAAACTATCCTTGGGAAATCGCTCTCTATTTCTCTTTTTTTAAAAAAAAAAAAAAAAAAAAAAAAAAAACTTGCTGTTAGCTGGGACCTAGGTTCATTCATAGGAATTCACCGGTTTGGGACCTAACAAATTACATTGATACCGTGTCACTTGTTGATCTATCATTTATTTATTTCATTTCTTTTTTTTTTTCTTTTTTTTTTGGGTCGGTTTGGTGAAATTCTCTTTTCAAGAGTGCCGATTTAAGTAGTAAGGAATGTTATACCAAGATGTTTGAGGTCGCATGCCAATAGAACAATGGAGAGGATCCTCGTACACTCAAGACAATTCTCTGCACTAATTAAATTATTAATTTTTAATAGAAAATTAATTGGTGTCAATATTTTAACCATATTTCTCCTATCTCATCTTACTAATCAATCATTATAATAAGTATAGATGGGGTAGAAAGCATGCGTGTGGATCACTCCCCACCTACCCATCCACGCCTTCTATACCTCCTCCATGGGTTGGTTGGTGGGAGGTCTTTTATTGGTTAGAGGGGAGGAGGAGAAGGCAGCGATGGCTACCCTCCTCCATGGGTTGGTGGGTGGGAGGTTGTTTTCTGTTGTTTCCATCAAAAACCCCGAACAGCGATTACAAGGGAGCAATTTGATAACAAAATATACCTTAGGGGGTGATTTAGTCATTTTAAACTCTGAAATGATTTTTTAAAAAAAAAATAAAAAAATAAACCTCAGGAATCCTTGCAGTATTTTTCCCTAAAAATATCTACCTTCAAAGAGCCTGAAACAGTAATTACATGCTTTTTTTTTTTTGGGCACCAAAAAAAAAAATCAAAAAAAAGAAAGGATGAAAAGTTGAAGAAGAACCAAAAAGCAAAAGAAAGATGGCAATAACGTTATATCAGGAAAATAAAAAAGGACGACAAGAATGGATATAATGTGCCAACAGAAAAACTCATGGCCATTTAGTTCCTACAAGTTACAGCATCTAAAGCTTAAAGAAATTACTCTGAAGGCCAAAACAAACAAAGAGCAGCAGCTGCAATGGTGTTACTTCATTTAAAAGTAGAGAGCCTGGGAAGCTTGTCTCTAAGATAGTACAACCTTGCCCTCCTCACCTTCCTATGCTTTAGTACTTTGATCTCCTTGATATTCGGTGAATAACTGCAAATAACAATGTTTAAACACACAAATCAGGCTGCATCATGTTATAACAAGAAACGTAATGATGAATTAAGAGCCAGGAGAATGATGATAAGATAGCTCTTATGAGGATGAGAATTGGAGCATCAGCATCATCATCATGAATCCAAAATGCTTATAAAGCAGAAATCAGATTACCAATCATGTCCTTAATCTAAAGATTGAACTTCAGCATTTTATTTCTCTCTTTGAAGAAAAAAAAATATGAGTTAAATATCAATCTAAACTTCCAAGAAAAGAGATGACAGTAATTAAGCACACATGAGAATAAGTGAGTGGATAAGCAACACTTCACTAAAGTTTGAGCCAATAAAAAAAAGAAACCGTTTTGAATATAATGTGGCGTTTGGTTTGCAGAATCTAACATTCCCCCGGCATCCACATTCTCATAAATATGACTATTCCTACGTCTAGGAATGATTAGAATCTGATAAATTTCGGAAAATATGAGATTCCAATGCTTGGTTTAGTCCTAGGCATCCTACAAGAATTATTTATTCTTTCCAAAATATCCTGTTTTGTCCATATTGTCTATACAATTTATATGTTTTACTAGAAACAAAAAGGAACTCGTCTAGATAGTGAATTTAGTCTTATTACTTGCAATATAGAGATTGAAATGGAACCTAAGGACAATAAGTACTTACGCATGGTAGATCCTATCGAAAATCAATTCACCCACCCACCTAAACATCGAAGTCTTTGATCAAAATAATCATCTCAAGTTTAACATCTAACTATTAGAAAATAGAATGACTCTCTCATGGAATAACTGAAAAAAAAAAAGAAAAAAAAAGAGTAATACTTTTGCTTCAAATTATGTGTATAAGTGTTGGTTGCTTGAAAGATGGAGGGGGAGATAAAAGGGTCAACAATTTAAAAACAAAATTAATAATCCTACTTTGCTGCTTGCTAATGTGAAAAAAATTTAACAAAATAAAATTAAATTAAAAATCACCTTATGAGACTTTAATTTAACAATCGTCGGCTCAAGGAAGATGGAGAGTTTTTGTAAAAGCACACACGAAAAAGGTTAGACGCCTTATTAATTAATAAATGCATGGGATGTGAACATTCTTATCATTTAAAGAAAGTAAAATTCCCAAGGCCAAGGTAGTATGGATTGTCATCTTTTTAGAAGGAAATCCACATTCCAAGCAAAAGGGATTGGGTTCCTTCACTTAAGTGCAACCAAATAAGATAATCTTTTAAGATTCTTATGAATCCTAAAAGATTACCCCCATCCAAATGCCCCATTAATGCATATTTTTTAGAGACAATGATATTTAGTAGACTGTTATACGACTGTCATATAATTGAGATGACATGACACTGAAAATCAGGCATTTGTTTTTTTTCCTTTTTTTAACAAGTGTTGATCTAAGGGCTAATTTTCACTGCCACATAATCAAGTTATATAACAGTCGTATAACTAAATAGCATTATTATTTTCTTTAACCAAGCTACACATTGTTCCCTAAGGAGCTCGCACTATGGCATGCAAATATGAAGTTTGCAGCAAAATAACAATCTATTAAAGCTTTAAAAAATAAAAAAGCTTTGATCACAATTTATCATGCAAAAAGATAACCACTTGTAGGGAATGTCATAAATCTTAAACCTATCCTAAGCTTCCGAACATTAGCATGGATACTTGTAGGAAGCACAATATATACTTCTCAAATACTTCCCTTCAAGAACCCAATACTTCATAACCATATCTATAATTATATATGACCATTTTACGTATAAAATAGGCATATATATAGTAGCAGGTGAAAAAAATAAGGGACTGATATTTTTTGGCCATAATTCAAGAACGATTGAAGCATTATACTAATAAACCACATATCTGTGGAATATTTTTTCTTTATGTTTGATAAGTCATATCTATGGAATATACAACAGTTAAAGGGCAAACAAAAATATTTATTTATCAGCAACCGATATTTTACCCATACCAGCATGATATAGGCTAAAAAATGAGAGCCTATAATTTTCTTTCCTACATGGTTACCTATCACCTAACCCTATTTTATACTTCCTTTTTTCTTTGGGATAAGGGCATCTTAGGATTTCATTTTTGGCTTCATTTTCAATATATACATCCAATGGGGGTATTTAAATGCTACATAGAAAATAATTGTTTCAAATTTCAAATTTTATAAGGTATTGCAAATCCTACCAGAACTTGTAACATTTTGGGTGGATGTACAAATTTAAAAGTCATCCTAATATTAGAACTCAATGACTATGCATCATTATCATTAAGGTCTTATTCTATGTTTTGTTAGTGATTCACATATTCTTATTTCTCCTCTTTTCAAGAAAATACAATCACTCATGCCTATTACTATTGTAGATTGAATTTTTCAATATTGGGTGTTTCTTTTTTGCAATAAGCAGGTTTCTCCATGTTAAGCTGTTCAGATTCCAGTCACAACAAATACATAAAATCATGTACAAACCAGCTAGTTAATTGGGCCAAGTTATAAGACCATAGGCATACCACGAGTTTAATCCACTTGCCAAATCAAGCAAAAAGACTCTGAACTTTACGAAGTGACAAAATAGATGAACTTACAGTGGGAAAACAATCTCAACACCTACACCAGCGATAATTCTCCGAATTCGAATTGTTGTGTGAATACCAGCATTTTGTCTTGAAATAACAATACCTTTGTAGACAGACAACCTACGCCTATTTTCAGGAACCTCCTGGAAGCGAATAAAATTAAGAAAAATCAGAAAAAACTCATTTAATAAGCAGTCAAACAGAAATAAAAACAAAATAATTAGAAATACACTTACCAATTTAATTTCCACAATATCTCCAGTTCTAATATCTGGAACTGGCCTCTCCTTCTCCGACGCCTCAACTGCCCTCTTATTCAATATCTTCAGAAAAGACAGCATGATTTCTATCATTTCATCTATATCTCATTCATAACTTACACTTGGTATCTAATGAAAAAAATAACGTGAGAAAAACCGAGAAATAAACCAAATCCAAGTGATGTTCATTAATCATAATGGTCACATGGCGACATCTCCCGTTGTTTAGGTTGATCACAATGCACTAATTAGAAATCACTTGGGTGAGATTTCTCCATTAATGGAATATTGGAGGAATTCTGTAGTCTATATTACATATACATCTCACTTGAGTTGAACCTTTTCCCTTATGTCAGTAACAAGTCCATCTGGATCCCCACATGAACATCAATTTGTCCAAAATCTTGGGGCCCATTTTGGTTCTGTTTCCTGAAAATAGTTTTCTACTCGCAGAGTTGCAAAAAGACATGTTTGGGAGAGTGTTTCAGAATTACTTTTTTCTAAAAACAATCCATTTTCGGAATTCCTGTTTCCTCTTCTTCAAACATGAAAAAACCAAAACAGCATTTTTGTTCAAATCCTTCTGTTAAGATACGAAAATGGAAACAGCATTTGGAGAGAGAGAGAGAAAGAGAGAGAAGGCTTTCAATGAATTACCCCCATTACATCTCCGAGCTTAACCCGAGGCTTCCATGGCGATTTGGCTTCCTCAGACTTAACTTCAGCCTCCGCCTCCTCAACATTCTCAGCCACCTCTGCTTCCGCACTCGCTTCTTCTCCAGCCTCCGGATTCGATTCTGCTCTCACAACAAAGCTTGGTTTGGCTGGCGCCGACACAACGGGACTCAAATTCCACCCAATTGAGCTCCATGAAACCCTAGAGGAGCTGAACAAGGAGGGACGGCTAGAAATACAGGTCGAACACCCCAGCTTCTTGGGGGGACATTGACGAGGGTTTCTTGGGGTAATAATCAGAGCCTACATATCCAAAAGCGTAAACTTCATTCACAGCGTTATCGAATAAACAAAAACTGAGAATCCCAGAGACAGAGACAGAGAGAGAGAGAACCTGAGGAAGAACTTTGGAGCCCATGAGTTGAAGGAATGATAAAAAATGGGAGAGAATTACCAGGTTGAGGTCATGGGGATTATGGTGTCACTGTGTTCTCACGCTTTGGGTTTGGGTCTCTGGAGAGAGGAGGACAATAACGCCTTATCTGCTTCTATCCATCCCTCACGTGTTTGGCACGTGCTCGAAAATGATTGCTTTCCTTCTATTATTGAATATGCGAACTCATATGTATCACTTATATTTAGGGGTGGGCAAAAATTAACCGGTTACCGATTATCGGCCGTGTATTAGTTTTGACCGAATTGATATTAACCATAACCGATATACTGATATCCTTATCGGTGAAATTTTTTATATCGGTATGTTTATCGGTTCGGTTCAGTTATAAATTTCATATCGATTAAGTGTTTAACCGATATAAACCGTTAAGTAGGGATGCCAAAACGACGTAATTTTGAGATTATATATATACCTATGTAACCTTATCTTAATTTGGGTTTAGATAGGTTTGATTTTTTTTTAGGGATGGCATTAGATAAGATTTCTTTGCCTTTGGTGAAAGTATTTTTTATTAACTAGTTTTGTTAGTCTAATTAGCATTCATTATGTTAATTCGTCCATTTGCTTTGGAAAAATATATTTTATAATATAAAAAAAAGTTTTGGTTGATCAATATAAAAAAGCTTAAATTTTTAGCCCAAAAAAACAAATATTTGGGTCATAACAAAAAGCATTTGGGCTCTCAAAAGTCAAAAAAACTCATTTTTTGCCCAACAAAATAAATCAATATAAAGCCCACCTAAACCGGTTTTAACCGATCTGTTTAATTGTGTACAGTTATAACTAATAATTTCGGTTAAAATTCTTATTAGTTTGGTATCAGTTAATAAATTGTTTAACCGAAAAAATATCGGTTAATAACTGATAAGAGCCAAAATCGGACTGTTTTGACCGATACCCAAGCCTACTCATATTTTTTCCTTAAAAGGCAAAAATATGGCTTATTTTAGATGCTTATATAAGATGAGTGGCTAAGATTTATAAATTCAAAAATCTCAAAATTTTTAAAAAATATAGGGGATCTCAATCCCTCGTATAGACTCCATAAATTTAATGATAATTTTAAAAATTAGAAGAATAGGAAAAATGAACAAGATCCTCTTAATTTCAAATATTAGTTACAGTATAATGATATTTTTGTTTTTCACTTTTTGAGTTGACAAAAATACCCATTCATTGTAACTAATTGGATATTATATAGTTAATTTGAAATAGAGATAATCCTAATTCTAAGAAAAGGACCGGAGAAAGATGTATAGCATGTATGTGTAAATGTGAGTGGATAAAAACTAGCCACATCTGTTTTCCACTATTTTCTTATACGAATGTAGTTAGTAAAAGTCACTATCTGCATATGTAAATGCAAATAGCAATTTTATGATATGCGGATTAAGCACATCTACATCCCCTTATACATATAAGCTTCAAATTCATTAATCGAACCTTCTATTTTTTTGGGCTTAGAAATTTGTTAGTAGCAAAGGTTATTATTTTGTCATATTTTACTTGCAACACAATTGCCATTAATATTCTGCATTTAATTGATTCAAGATTTTTCCTTGTGGGGATGTTGATTTGAATTCATGGTGAACAAAGAGATGAACTCTACAGCAAATAATGATCAGTTGCCATCAAGATCTTCTTATGAATTGTGTTATATTTAGACTTAATTTATGTTTTCTATATTTTAAATTTTGGATTTATTTTAATGTTTGTCATTTGTAATTTATAGCAAAATAATTAATATGTGTGATCTGATAGATGCGGATACCAAAGGGTAAAAGTGATAATTGCATTATTAGAATGCAGAGACAAACTGCATTTTTACCCTTATTAACTCATATGCAGATAACACATAATAACTAACTATAATAACTGTGTAAATATAAATAATAATTAAATGATATAGATGCGGATACGTAAAAGTGATAATCGCATTCGGATTTTCACCCCGTTAATTATGATGTATTAGTTAGAAGCAATGCAATTAAAAAAAAAAAAGAAAGAAAGTCCATAAGGGCTCTCCCGTAATATCACCAACAACGAAAACACAATCCCGTCATTTTCCCAATCTCAAATTCTCAATGAAAGAAATGGCGGGAACTTCGCACATGCGAATTCTCAAACCCTACTCGTGCCACATTCCCGCTTCTCTCTCTCAAAGTCTCCCTACCACCACTCTCCAAATCCACTCCCAAGTATCTCATATCTGGAGTTCCATGGAGACTCGCCTCGCTGACTCGGACCTTAGCCTAACCACCACCACCAACACCGCTGTCGCCGCCGCCGCCAATTCAGAAAAGGCGTGGCACCTTCTCGCCCTCCTCCTCTCGCTTGGCCGCACCGCTCGCCCCGCCGAGCTCGCCTCCCGGTGCGCCCTCTTCCGCGTCTCCCCCGACTTCATCGAGTTTCTCTGCTCCGTCCCTGGCTCGCTGCTCCTCTTGACTGGCGATTTCCATGTCACTCTCTCTCCACTGGCCCTAACCGCTCTCGCGGAGTTTGTGTCGAATTCGAATTTGAGATCCGCCTTCACCCCGCAGATCGGGAATAGGCTATGGAATGATATCGATTTCCTGAAAGTCTACTCTAGGAAGCGCAAGCCGAGTACGTCTTTGATTCCTGAGCTTGCGCCGGTGCCCAAAAGGATAGCCAATTGCGATTCCGGAGCTGGTAACGAGGACATCGTTTTGTTTTCTTTCTAAAATTCTTTTTCTGGTTTCTATTGGTGACTCAATTTGTTTGATTGGCATTTCTGGTGATCGTTTACAGCAGAAGAAGAGAGAAAGTCGTGGTTATGTTTACGGAAACCGATTCAAAATGTTTGTCCAAAGGTACTCTTGAATTGAATTGAATTTATTTTTTTGTTATGTCGAATAACTTCAATTGCATTCTAGTTGAAGTTGCTTGCCTTTTCAAATCTTTTTTCTGTTACTGATTTGGTGTATTATGTGAAATTCAAGGGGATAGTTTTGGTGTCAATTGAATATCCATAATCCAAGTCAATGTTTAAAGTCGACGAATAATATTTTTGTTAATGGGGGACACTATATGAAATGAAGCCCCATTATCAGAGTTTTCATGAAATTGTTTTGTTTTCCCTTATTATTTTATGTTTGATGTGAAACAACATTTTGTCAAAGTTTTTTTTTTCTTCATATTATTTCAGAAACATATTTTTTTTTCCCATATAATCATGTGCAAGTTCAACCTAGCAAATCTCTCTTCCAGACAGCTTTTGAATCATGTCAGTTATGCAGGTACAGTTTTATGTGACTGACGATGTAAGCAGGAGCATAAATATGCAGCCAAGTGACATGTCCGTAATGGTAAGTATCACTCACACCCCCCATGTTTGCCAAATCCATCGCTGGTCAAATTAACTTATAAAGTGAAGAACATCGAACAGGTAGAAGGCGACATTAGAACAAGCATATTTCTGCAAAGGAAGGTGAACAAGCGGATAATGGCATGTGAGCCTGATTCAGGACCGGCTCTTCCAAATACCATTGTGGATCATCTGGTTGTGAGCAAAGATGCTAAAATAAATGAGAGAGAATTTGGAAGTACAATGAATATCAATGCGACATGTTGCCTAGAAGATGCTAAATATAGGAAAACTGTTTGTACTCCCAAAGAGAAGCGGCCGTGTAGAAGGGATCAGACATCAATCAGCATGGCGCAGAAATTGCAGCGTAACCATGACAACAGGCACATTAAGGAAAAAAGGGGGAGCTCTACTTCTGTTTTTCCCAAGGTAAGCTCCAATCTGGAATATCTGTATCTTATATTGTACTTGGTCGCACCAACATCTGTGTCCTACTGTGTGGATCTTAACTCATGGTTAATTTTGTGACCTATTGGGGAAAAATATGAGTGTTAGTTGTTTAATAGCTATAGTTACTTTGTAGGATCAACAGGAGACAAAATTACTTCCAAACTTCGAATTATATAATGTAGAAGAAGAAGAAGGTTCAGGTATCAAAGCTTTGACTACCTCCTGGTATCTCCACCACGTCTTTTGTGACCGATTTTTTGTTATGTGGGTTTTTGATTGTTTTTGTCTAAACCAAACTTGCAGGTGGTTATGGCACTGTTTACAGGGCACGGAGGAAAAGCGATGGAATTACAGTTGCAATTAAATGTAAGATGACATTATACGACTCTGAATCTGTTTAGTTAGACATTGTAACTAATGTGTGTTAGAATAAAACGAAATAAATTTGCTATTTCTCCATAGCATGTGTAGATCAAGTGTAAGAGACTAATGTTCCTCTATTGTTAGAAGATAAGCTTTTCATCTTTGCGCCGATTGCTGTGTCTCCGTTCTGTGTGTGGAGGAGACTAATACCTTAACCCTCAAATTTCATTGATGACCTAATGAAGTCTAATCGATCAACTCTATTTATATTTAGGGTGAGAATACATGCTTACTCAAGTGTTTACAAAATGGCGGAACCCATTATGGAACCAATAATAAAATGATTATGCTAGTCCACCTAAATGGAAATAAATACAACAATGTGCCTATAGTCTCCTACTTTCATTCGACTTCTTTTTACTTTACTTTCTTAAATTTAAACTAATTAGTAATAATGTAGCCTACTGGGGCTTAAATTGCCATTCCAAGAGAAACAAGGAAAGGGTTTAGACCGTCTTATCAATAAAAAGTATGCCTGGAACTTGTAAATTGGCCATTTGCAATTCTGTAACATTGCAAATCAAGCCTTTTTTATGCTGTTTATCAAAGATGAGCTTCCCATGTAGAGACGATATTAGGATCCATCTGATTGCCAAAATTTTCCTGAAAACAAGAAATGGAAAAAGAAAGTATGCTCTTAATTTACTTTGTTTTTAAAGTAGATCTATACAAGTGAGGTACCATACTGGACATCCTCAGCTACATTTGTACTTCATTTTGGCGTAGTATAGAACTTAAATGGATTATTAAATCTTTAGCCATATTTCTGTGTCTAAACATTTGGAGAGAGAATTTGATGCATTGACTCGAGTTTATGACTAAGTCTGAATTCCTCAAAAGAGAGTATTGCGAATTTGAGAATTTCATCAATCCTAATGCCTAGACACGTACTTGCAGCTAACAGTCATAAGCCCAAGTCTATGAAGTGTAGCCAATGGCATCAAAAAGATGCCACCAATGTTTGTCTTCATGAGGACTAGTAGGGTACTAGAATTTACAAGACACTTGTGAAAAGAAAACGAAAATTATTAGAAGTACGAGACAATTCCTTGATCTCATATTGTATTTCAATTGCTTTGCAGGCCCTCATGCTAATGCTCATAAGCACCATGTTATCAATGAACTGAAGATGCTGGAGCGGTTTGGGTAAGGATTTCATGGAAGTTCATTTAAATGAAATGCATTGGGTTTTGAACCCAACAAGTTGTGATTTACTATGCACGTGGATTCTTTTAATTCAGGGGTAAAGACTTCATTATAAAATATGAAGGTTGTTTCAAGAACGGAAATTCTGATTGCTTTGTTCTAGAGCATGTTGAGCATGATAGGCCTGAGGTAATAGCTGGATAGCTCTCATTTCTTCTTTCCATGTTTTCTTTTGTTTATGTGTTTGATATTGACTTTGCCTTAACTTTCAGGTGTTAAAAAAAGAAATAGATGTGTTTCAGCTTCAGTGGTATGGCTATTGCATGTTTAGAGCGCTTGCGAGTCTCCATAAGCAGGTGAATATAGTTTACATGTATGTTTTATGTGGATTCATTTACTTTTTTTACAATCAAGGGCTCTTTTGTTTCGAAATTTGCAGGGAATAGTTCACAGAGATGTTAAACCTGGCAATTTCCTTTTCTCTCGTAAGGCTAATAAAGGTTATCTTATTGATTTTAACCTTGCCATGGTTAGTTACTCTTGTCTTGTTATTTTAGTGTTCTCCTCTAGTTTGTTTTCACTGATATTTTCCATTATTTGTAAATGGATTTTAATCTGTTGCTCACTATTTTGTTTCTTTAATTTGTTTGTCAGGATTTGCATCAGAAGTATGGAAACACTAGTAAGCTTTGGTTCCTCTCTTGTTCACATTTGAATCTACTGTTGGCATGGATTTAATGTAATGAACACTGGACTGTGTGCGCCTCCAATTTTGTGTGTGCTAATTCTAATTAATTGGTAAAATTTAATAAAACAGATAAAAGTGAAGAAATTAAGTTGACACTTGCTTTCTAAACTCTCCCTCCCTCTCCCAACCCTTCTTATTGCAGGACTTCGTACCCAAAAAAAAAATGTATCTGCTAGTTGTAGTAATGCTATTCCCTGACACTTTCTGGTCGTACTTTCACATTATTGAAGAATTAAAACTGATACTCTCATCTTTATACTTTTACAGGCAAGTCAAGGATGGGGTATGATAGAATGAGTCATGTTATGGTTCCTAATTCAAAATCTATATCTTCAACCACTAAAACTTCGCACGCAGTCTACCGTGAGACACCAAAAGGTTCCAAGTCAAATTTAGATCCTAAGAACCTGAAGAGAAAGGCTTTGGGGCAAGCAAAGGTTTGTAAAGACTTGGTTAGTTTGAATGTAATCAAAAGTCAAGGTGCAGATGGCTCAGGCATAACCTCAGCCAAGGATGTGACAAGCACCAGGACTCCTTCAACAGAAAGACGGAGGGAACCTATTCCACGGCAAGGCAGGAAGGAGCTCATCAGCCTGTTGCAGGAAGCAATGAGGAGTCCAAATTACAAAGCACCAAGTGTTCCAGCTCCTATGAGAAAAAGAGTTGCTGCCTCTCCTAGACAAGTGGATAGTAACCTTTTCTATATTACTCCTATGCCCCTGCATTCAACTGTTATTGATGTTGCCGGTGCTGGCTCAATAAAGAAAAAAGGTGTGTAGTAATTGGGACACTTTGGACTGAAATAAACTGTATTCTTCATTTGATCCTTTTTCATTTGTTGTTAGGGGATGGAAAGCAAAAGAGAGAAGGTCCTTGTGTTGGAACCAAAGGATTCCGTGCTCCTGAGGTGAAAAAATATTATCAACCTTAATGACTGATTATATATATATTCAAATTAGCACTGTCCTGACACTCCCTTGGAACTGCTGCAGCATCATACTGCCTTGACTTATCATTAAGATGCTAGTAGAGAGAGCTGCAAGTTCATTTATCATTCTATTTCTAAGTGTTCACTCTCTGACGTAACAGTAAAAATTACTATCGAATGAAATAATAAATTAAAGTACGTATATGATGTAATATCCAATAGTGATTTTTATTATCATGTCAGGAAGTGAGCACTTAGTAGTATGTACACCATTTCCCTTTAGAATTGTGCCTAGTTGCTCATTTATAAACTCACTGGTTTTGCTTGATTTTTGTTTCAAATAGGAAAGCTGGACCTGATGTTTTGGGTGATTAATGCAGGTCTTGTTCAGATCTCCACATCAAGGCCCCAAGGTTGATATCTGGTCTGCTGGAGTTACCTTACTATACCTGATGATTGGAAGAACATCTTTTTTGGGTGATCCTGAACAGTAAGATTATTATATTTTTATAGAGTGTTTTTTGTTTGAAAAAGTATTCTGATGTGACGTAAATGTGAAAGTAGTTTCGAACATTTTGTATTTTTGGTTGTTTGTTATATTTTATTTTATTTTATTTTTTGTAAAGAAAAAACCAAAAGGAGATGGAAAAATTTTTATCAAACAAAGCCATTGCTTTTTACAAATGCCTTTTGTACACCCTTGAATTTTTCATCTTCATACTCCATTTGGCCAACAATCTGTCATTACCAGGAACATAAAGGACATAGCAAAGATGAGGGGCAGTGAAGATTTATGGGAAGTCGCCAAGCTACACAACCGTGAATCCTCATTCCCATTGGTAGTCATCATTATTAATTGCAATCTGTTTATAAATTATAGAGATACCCTTGTATTGAGGAATATCATTTTTTGTCACAGGATCTCTATGATACACAATATTTTCCATCTATAAAGCTGCAAGATTGGTGTGAAACAAACACAAAGAGACCAGAATTTCTCGAGGTAATCCCAAGATCACTCTTTGATCTTGTGGATAAGTGTTTAACAGTGAACCCTAGATTGAGGATCAGTGCAGAGGAAGCTCTTAACCATGAATTCTTTGCTCCATGCCATGAAAGCCCGAGAAAGGAGAGGCTGAAATGTGGAACTAGCCATTCTTTACATGGACAATGCAGCGCCAAACCTGTGCAGATTTCTGGAGGCCAATGTTGATCAACTTACCGGTGGGTCCCTTTTTTTTTTTTTAAGCCTACATGTTGATTAGCTCTTGGCTCTTAGCTTTTTATGATAGCAATTTCTGTTGTAATAGTGTAAAATTTCAGATTTTTTTTTTTTTTTTCATGTGAATTCTTTTTGTACCTATGAATATAAATGAAAATGAAAATGGCCAAATGAATTCTTTTTTTCACGACTTGATGATGTAGTAAAAATTAGCCATTAAATCAACATTTATAAAAAGAAAAAAAATAAAGGCTAATTTTTACTACTAAATCATTTCAATTGTATTGCAATTTAGTAATTAGCATTACTCTTTCCCAAATATCAATATATCTAGAGCTTCTTTTTTTTTAGGCAATCTAATGGATCTACAATGGATGCCCATTTTGGTTGAGTCCATTACGGGCCAAAGTCTAATATGTTTAAAAAGAAAAATGTAATCAAGGTTTCAAGATGCTTGCTTAATTGTGTAACTTATTATTCCACACAATGAAGAAAAAAAAAAAAAAAATTCTGGTTCCGTCATTGCACCCTATACAACATATTTTACATAGGGCCATGTGGCACATTCCTTTTTATTTTCTTTTATGAGTTATCATGCTTAAGGTATGTTTAGGATTGCGTTTGAGGGACTTAAAAGTGCTTTTAATACTCAAAAAGCTCGTTTGAAGAAAAACGTACTCGTTTGGTAAAAAAGTTAAAAGTATTTTTAAGGGTAAAAAAAGTCTAAAAATAGTAAAAAATCATTTTTGACAAAAGCTTAAAAATAATGTTTTTGCTCAAAAGCTCTTTTTGACTTAAAAGCTCTATTTCTCAAACACAATTCCAAACAAACTCTTAATCTAGTTATAATTAGTAGCAGAGTTATAATTAGACTCTTGTAGCCTGTAGGGGTGGAATTATTAAGGTTTTTTTTTTTTTTTTTTTTTTTTTTTTTGAGGGAGGTAATAATTAATAATATTATATTTGTATAGATGAAAATAATTAGCTTTGCATATAGGCATTTACTTTACCGTTACTAGTCAAATAATTGCATAAGATATGGTTAAATTTTATTATTATTATTTTTTGAAATTCCATGTACTTTGTATTTGATTTTTTCCTAACAGCGTAAACTAAACATTCAGTGGATTGGAGAAATTTCAATGGATGAGTTTGATTTTTGGAGCAAGGTGGTTCTGTGTAGTTGATCAACAGTGTTGGGGTTTTGATTTTTTTGGCAATCGAAGGTGGAGTGGTTGATTTTGATTGTTGAAAATTTTTGGTGGGTGAGTTTTCTGTAGATTTTATACAGCAAATGGGTTAACCAAGCTTATTTCAATTAGCCCAATTCTAATCAACTAACAAAACTCACCCTTTTCTTAACTTTATATTTACAAAATCACCCACCTTCTCTTATTAATGGATGCCAAGATGCATTCTACTTCCTTCCTAGCCATTCTTTTTTCTATGCGAGATGAAACATCAGTTGATTGAACGATCATGGCTCCCTCTAATGCCATCGAGTATTTGTTATAAGGGCGGTTGGTTGGAACTTGGAAGGTGTAGAGGCGATCTGGGATTCTAGCGATGGAGAATTTAGGGTTTGGAGGCAATCTGGGATTTTAGGGTTTGATATAGAGAATTGGGGAATTTGTCAAACTCGTTGGACTGGGCTTTTAGTTGCAATGTACCCTTTTTTACGTAACCAAAATTGTAACAAATGTGGTTAGTTGGGCTTTTTGGCCCAACACGTTTGTGATCCAGTTGTGAGTGTGTATATAAACAGTCCACAATCATACGGTGAAGCGACCACACTCTTTTATAACTTTGCCCATTCATTTCAAAATACGAGAAACCAAAAAAATTGAATAAACGGTTACTTAAAATTACTTGAAAGCAATTTGCCAAAGAATAGCTGTCAAACTCTAGAAGGAGAGCAGCATAGCAGATCGATCAGAATGTGTGTATCAATGGTTTTCGAGGTGCTTTTTAGCCATGCCTGACTAGCCGGTGGTGGCGTGTGGAACGCATGAGGGTGTATTGGGTTTTTGTTATTGTAATTTTGTTGTTTTTAAATAATAATATATTCTCTCTAAATCTGTTTTTAGTTGCGATCTATAGGGTGAAGTTTTATTCATTTTCTTAGGTTTTGTTTTCGCGAATCCTTAAGAATAACAAAATTGGTTTCCAGTCAGTCTTTTGTTTTCTTATGATTCTGGGAGCAAACCACAGACCAATGATTGAAGAATTATAAGTCATAAAGAAGAATTGTCACTATAGTAGAGGCAACGAAGGGATTATGATTGATAAAACACTAGTAGCAGTCAGGGAATCAATAACTTAGTAGTGGATAGAGATGTGATTGGTCGGAATTTGCTGTAAATCTGAAACTGATTAGGACCATAACTTTTCATAGAAGAATAATATACACGTGAACTTGAGCTCGTAGGAATGAACTGAGATTATAAAGTTAAAATTAAACTTAAACTTCTACTTTGTGTCATCTGTTGAAATTGTAAAGTTACCTGCCATAATAATTTTGTATTATTGTATTATGTAATATAATAACTAAAAAATAATAATCGCTAATAAATAAACATCATCAATAATCCTCTTTTTTAAATGTGTGTCTCCTGATCGTTAATTACATATTTGTAATTTTAAAATTGTGTGATATAATAAAAACAAATTTGATTCCAGGTGTCATTATTTGATAGGCGACATGACAGTATTCTTCCCTTGTCAATGTTTTCATCCTCCGGAGCTTACAAGTCGCGTGAATATTGAATGCGATCCGCCTCGAATTTTCCAGAAGGACCTTTTGGTCAGATTAATGCTATTTTCATTATTCAATTGCGCCCTCCCCTCCAAGGCTCCAAGAGAAGACTAAAAAGCGGGTCAAAAGTCCTATTATCTAGATCTAGGGGCACTTATATAAAAAATTAAAATTAAAAACAAATCTAGGGGCAGAGTTTTTTTTTTTTTTTTTTAAGAATGGTCTGAAGAAGGGGCAAAAGATTAAATTAACTTTTTTTTTTAATAATAAATTTAGCATTAACAAAAATTAAAATGAAAAAAATAAAATAATTGATTCTTAATATATTTAATTTCCAACTCAAACGCTTATCAAAATAAAACCCGACGTTTTTTTCAATCTCAAAATTATTAAAGAATTAGTCAAAAAAACTCAATTTCAATTTTGTTGCAGAGCATTGTTTTCACAATATCCATTACTAAAAATGCTCGTTTCATAGTTGTTCTTCAAAGCTCTTGCTCATGTCTAATTTTTTTAAAATATAATAAAAAAATTCAAAAGAGGGGAAGGGAGGCCAAAATCATTGATAAACTCATAAAAGAAATGTTATACATTACACTTTATATCTCACGCTTACATTATTGAATTGATATAACCGTGTTGATAAATTTTTTAATTTTTATTTTTTAACTTTATCCGTAAATATTACTTTTATCATAAATAGAGTTATCTAGAAAGAAGGGCATTATAGTAAAACGCCAGCTGGCGTGGGAATAAAATTGCAGAAATTTCCTGGAAGCGAACCGCCTGACGCCTATAAATAGAAGAAACCCCCAATTTCCCAAATCGTCAGGACTGGGTATACTTTATTGACGTTGACAATCAAATTAATCGAGCGTTTTCTCCAAAGCAATGGACGCGTTCTCATCTTTCTTCGGTTCCCAATCGTCTTCGCGAAATCGCTGGAGCTACGATTCTCTCAAGAATCTCGGCCAGATCTCTCCGGCCGTCCAGACTCATCTCAAACAGGTACTGATTTTCTCGAAAGATTTAGCCTGTTTAGGGTTTGTTTGTTTGTTTGGTTACCGTGAAAATCGATGGAGAAAATACAAGAGTTGGAATGCATCCGACCGTAGATTTCACAGATCTTATATTCTATTCTTTTTATGACGATTTCTCGGAGAATTTTTTTTTTTTTCTCTTTTGGTTGCCGTGAAAATTGATGGGAGAAATGAAAGAGATAGAAGAAGAAAATTGATTTTTTTTTTTTTTCTTTTTCTATGTTTATGGTTGAAACCGATTTGCGTTAGCAAAAGTGGTATCTAGGGTTTTCTGAAATTTTGTTTTAAGAAATCAGAGGAAAAGGAAAAGAAATGAGAAATATGATTTGGATGCCTGCTGATAGCTATCTACGCTTTCAATCTTATTTTCGTCTGGTTGAATTTCTAAGTTTAGCTGCTTTTAGGGCTTGATTAGTCTTGATTTATGTTAATCTCTTGCTTTTTCATTATTTGTTTAGTTGACACGGGTGAAATTTTATACTTTGGTTGACTTGGTCTTTGGTTCAATGGTTTTCTGTGAATTCTGCTTTCTGGCTGATATACTTGTTGAGGATTTTGCCATTTCTTGTTATTCTGTTACCATATTGAAGAAACAGTTCAAGCTTAAAGAGAATATCTTGTAAATTTTTGCCTAGTATTTTATTATTTGTCTAATTTCTTAAACGTTGCAGGTCTACCTTTCATTATGCTGCGCTTTGATTGCTTCTGCTGCCGGGGCTTACCTGCATCTTCTCTGGAACATTGGTGGCCTCCTTACTACATTTGCATGCATGGGAAGCATGATTTGGCTACTTTCCACCCCTCCTCATCAAGAGGTACCGTCTATGATTTATCTTTCTCACTATCTGCTTTTATTATTATTATTATTAATATTATTATTATTATTATGTATCAGCTCATGTTTATGGTTTTTACATTTTTTTTCGTATTCTTGGTAAGCAGCAAAAACGGGTTGGTCTATTGATGATGGCTGCTCTCTTTGAGGGGGCTTCAATTGGTCCAATGATAGATTTAGCTATTGAGATTGACCCAAGGTATGCACCCATTTTTCAAAGTTTGGCTCCTGAGAATTTTCAGTATAATTCATAACTTAAGTCCTTTCCGTTTATGTCTGCCCACTTGTAGTCTTATGACCTTGCTAACTGTCCACTTTTCATGGAAAGTGGCTTGGCCAATTCCAACTATTTCTACATTTTCTGAATTTCTAGATTTATGCACTTCTTTCTCTTCGGATTAGGGGTTTCGTGTACATGGGTTGTACCCCTCCGCTTTTGAATATACATTATTTATCCAAAAAAAAAAAAAAAAAAAAAAAAAACCTGTTCTGTTTACCTATATGATGGCATCCCATCTATTTTTTAGTTCAAATTGTGCAAATGTTTTTTATGTGCCTTGGTAAGAGAATATGTTTACCAGTCATACTTGTGCTTGCCTCTTGATGGTGTCCTAATATGCATAGGATTATTTTGTTTTATTTGCCTCGTGACATTTGCTAGGTTGGGATAGCATATACTGATGCATGAAATGAAATCTTCGTTTTCTACTTGCAGCATTTTGGTTAGTGCTTTTGGAGGTACTGCACTGGCGTTCGGTTGTTTCTCAGCTGCAGCCATTTTGGCAAAGCGTAGAGAGTACCTCTACCTTGGTGGCTTGCTTTCTTCTGGACTCAGCATTCTTTTGTGGCTGCACTTTGCTTCTGCAATCTTTGGGGGTTCTGCAGCCATCTTCAAGTTTGAGGTGAGGAGGCTTTGTTTGTTTTGATCATTGAAATAGGTGGGGTCTAGCAGTTTCTCTTACACTCTTTTTCTTGATCACATTTGCAGTTGTATTTTGGGCTTCTGGTGTTTGTCGGCTTCACGGTGGTGGACACTCAGGAGATAATCGAGAAAGCATATCATGGTGATTTGGACTATGTGAAACATGCACTGCTTCTTTTCACTGATTTTATTGCTGTCTTTGTCCGCATTCTGACTATCATGGTGAGTTTAGCTAAAATGCCCTAGAAAGCTCCCCATCCCATTCTATACCCTTGGTGGTGTGGTGTTAACAAACTAACAAGCACATTTATTTTGCAGTTGAAGAATTCCATGGAGAAGAATGACAAGAAGAAGAAAAGAAGGGACTGAAGCTAAAGCCCGTGGCTTGCCAAGAGATGTAATCTGTTGTCCATAAAGTCTGGTGTTTTCTTAATGGAACTAAGTAACTGTTAATACTTGGGAGCTTGTACTTACTGGCTTGCTTGTGTTGGTGTTACTGGGATTTTCACTTATGGTGCGTGCGTGCGTGCGTGCTTGGGATTCTTATGAATGCTCGAATTTTGGCATTTGTATATTGGTGGTAAATGATATTTATAACCCTACAACTCTTTTTAAGTGTGAATGTTGGATTCGAATCTGACCTTGGCTAATTTCATACCAGCTGTATTTTACGTGCCTTTTTATGCTCTTAAAAACCTACCACGAAGGAGCCTAGTATTACTTGGTTTTTTGTTTTGAGAAATGTTATATATATATATATATTTTCAAATCTTAGTTTTCAAAAGATGTGTCATTATCCCATTATCTCATGAGTCGATGATATATTTTTCAAAATAATAAATCTTATGAGATGGTGCTATATTATTTGAGAAATTACTTTTTGAAAGAAAATTTGGAATGTGTAGATAATTATTTTTATTTTTATTTTTGCAACAAAGGGAGTTACAAGTCGAGCTGATTATGCCAAATCATCCGTGAGCCGACTTAGAGTTTGTTTGGGTCTGCATCAAAATAACTTAAAAGGTGTTTTTGGTGTGTAAAAAGTTGGTTTCTTTTTTGCTCTAAAAAATACTAAAAATGCGTTTATACATAATCACCAATATCATGCCACAAGCGGCATATAAATATAAATCTATCTACATCAAACAGAGTCTTAACTCAACTCAATCTTCAAAAACTAGAGAGGCATTTTACTATCTTCAATGGTAGAAGTCTAAGCATGCATACATATCAACATCAACAACTTTCTCAACAATTCTTGTAAAATTACCTCAATACATTCTCTTTTCTAATTTTTATCTATTTTTGATAGGTATGATTGATCGAACTGCAATCGAATGTTCAATCGAACCTCTATGTGGCAAGTTCAATCAACTGATTTGTGATCAAAGTACCAATCAAACCAATCTATGACATTTTATTGCATTCAATCTCTCAAACTCACCATCAATTGTCTTCCTCACAAGTAAAAACCTATTTTACAAGTAAAAACCAATCAATTGTCACCATCTATGACATCAAAAACCTATTTTTTCCTAACTCTTTCTTCTCTGTTGAAACACGCTACACTTCACCAACAAAACCTATGTTAAAACATCATTTACAACTTCAAAAAGCTCTCATTTTGTTGTTTCAAAAGCTTTTTGAGTAGGTGAGAATGATAGACCCGTCGGACGACTAACTCGCCTGTCATGCGAGTAGATGAGATTCGATTGAAACGACCGATTACATCAAGATTAGATCTCGATTTATCGGATTCAAGTTCGATCGATTGAAGTCACCCGAAATTGTACTAATTAATTAAAAAACAGACACCCAACGACTACCCTAATGATTAAATGCCTAAGAGTTTGAACTCTCAACATTTGTCTATTTCTTTTTTATAAAAGAGATAAACCACAAGTACCAATTATGTATTTAATCCTACTTTATATTATATAGCTATTCAACAGATTTCCGATTGAGTTAAAAAAAATAAAAAATAAAATCATTTTTTACAATATGGATAACAGCCTTGCTATATGAAGGGTATTCTTTTTCTCATTAATTAATTGATCTCTTGGAAAGTAATTAACGAAATTAATTAGTTTTTAATGAATTAAATATTTTAAGAGGTGTCCTTTTTTCCGCCGCTGTTTCTTGTTCATGGTGAATTGCTTCATGGGTAGGTGTGGCCTGGCATGAACCATGATGCAACCAAGTGCTGTCATTGGGCTTTTAAGTCAGCTCAGGTGGGTGCCATCTAATGGCTATAATTTATCAAATAATTGACCTTCCACCAATTACAGCAGTACACGCGTCGCCATTTTGGAGGCTAAATTAGGATTATGGTCGAGCACTCATGCATGAACCTATTTCATTTGGACCCAAAAAGCCATCGAGATTGTGAGTCACAAGTCCACTTGATTGAAACAGTAAAAGTCATCTCATACATTATGGATTTTTTTTTTTTTTTTTTTTTTCATACATTATGGATTTAGTTGCTCTGTTCTTTGCATATTTTTTTTTTTAATTTCTTTTTATATTTAATCTTAAAAGTCATGTCCTTATCGTATTATTATTATTATTATATATAAATTTTTTTATATGATAAATATATGAAATTTAAGGTTAAATATGATGTATAGTGACCTCACACAACATCTATTAGAGGAGACCATCAAGGAATAAAAAAAAGGGCAGATTGGCTCACCGGATGTAGCGGCATAACTACCTAAGATGCTTAAGTTAGTAGGGGAATAAGAGATCAAATTGGCAAAATGTAGATACGAGAAGTTAACTAAGTGTACTCAGCCTTATTTTATTATTATTATTATTTTATTTTATGTGAGTGTACTCAGCCTTATTTGATCACCACATCTTGGTTGCTTGCGTGGGAAAGAGGGGATTTGGTGTGGCGTGCTTCTAGCCTTCTAGGGTGCTTAGTGGACATGCTTCATAGTTGCGGACCGAAGCCACGTGGATGGCTTTGGATGATGTTCACGGCCTGAAGCTGGTAAGGATCAAAGGGCTTTCAACACTTCATACTTTCAAGTATAACCCTCACATAACACTTCAGAGGTTCTGGATAAACATCAACTTAGATAAATATTCGCATTGTACTCTTTTAGGTAAATACACACTAATACTTTGTTTTAACAAAAGTGTCACAGACGGCGCATTAGCAAATATAAACTTAAGTGCTTATACGTAGTAAAGAAAAACATATACATGGCAAACGTACGGGTGAAAAGGCGGTTATGGTTAGTAATTATTAGTTAAAACTGCTAACTGTAACTACTTAGGCAGTTAGCGATTAATCACCTTCGCTAACTGCTAAGTGCTTTTTAATGAAAAAAACAAATTAAAAAAAAAAAAAAAAAAAAACCAAAACCAAAACGACATTGTTTTATGGCAATACCCTACTACATATGACGTCGTTTATAGAGTTTATACATTTTTATATATTAAAACACCAAAACGAGGTCGTTTCATATATATATATATATATATATATATATAAGGCAGTTAGCAATTTTTCAAAACTCACTAACTACTAATCACTTTTTAAGGCGGTTAGCGGTTATGGCGGTTAGTTAGTGGTTACTAACCGCCTGCCTTTTTAGCCCTAGGCAAACGTATAGACTAAACATGGCTTGTCCATAATAACTAGGACATGTATATGGATTTTGATTCTCATATATATATATATATATATATATATATAAGGCAGTTAGCCGTTTTTTAAAACTCACTAACCACTAACCATAACCGTCTAGGCGGTTAGAGGTTTTTACTAACCGCTTTTTAAGGCGGTTAGCGGTTAGTGGTTAGTGAGCGGTTATTAACTGCCTGCCTTTTTAACCCTATGCGGTATAGACTAAACAAGGCAATTTATGACAAAAATGAGGCAAACGATAGACTCCATAGTAATTAGGACATGTATATGGATTTTGATTCTCCTTTTCACAACTTGCATTGTCGTCCATAATAACTAGGATAAGTGAATCCATGATCTCATTTTATAACGAGTCTTCTTTTAGAAAATGTCCCTAACATGTGATTTTTATAACAATTATATTAGCTAAAGCAATAAAACAATCATCTTATTCATTTGTAATGCAATGACAATTTGAGCATTACAATGACGCTATTATTGAATACCCAATTACATTTGGGCATCACAATAGCACTGCTATAATATTTGAAACTCATTTAAATATAAGGGTTAAATACATTTTTAATACTTGTCGTTAGGGCTAAAATCAAGTAGTCGTCTCGGTTTCAAAAAGTGTTACAAGGGCGAAATACCCACTTGGTACTTCCGTCCAAGTTCTGTCTAATTTTTTTTCTTTTTTTACGGAAATCCACGTCACTCCACTTAAAATCATGACATGTGTCCCTTTTGCCACATATGGAAGACTGCTCAACATATTTTATGACGTGGTCGTGTATCACAAGTGTTACCTATGTTTTCCATGCTACATGAAACACAGAAAATACTAAAAAAAAAAATTACTCAAACTAAATTTTACCCAAACTTAAACAAACGCGAGATCAAACCCAAATCGATTGATTGAACCCTAATTTCCATGTTCTTCTATATGTCGCTAAAAACAGTGGATCAAATAACATGGAAAAGGTCAGGTGGTGTCTAGAAGAAAAAAGAACAACAACAAAGGGAGTTTTTGAAAGAGATAGAAAACGTCTCTCTCTCTCTCTTGTTAATTACTGAGAAATAAAACTTTATGGTATGTATGCATCCTCATAGTGGTTCATGGTGTGGAGGTGAGTTTCTTTGAATTAGCATATACACGTACAAGTTACAACCAGGAAGACACCTTTGTCAAAAGAGACAAAACAAGTAAAACAAAACAACATCATTGAAAAACTATAAAAACCATTGGACCAAAATACATGCTTTTAGAATATAATAAGAGAGTATGAATGAAAACAATAGGGAGTTGATAAACATTTCAAACACTCCCCTTACATGCACATGGTGGTGGAGTAGAGAGAGGGCAGGCCATTTTTTATTTTTTTTCAAGGTGAAAAGGAGAAAGTGGTTAGATTATAGGAGAAAAGTAATTAAGAAACATAAAAGAAGATCTCAAAGATATTTACTTCTGACCATTGTTGCTTAAGTATTTGAATTGAAAAAATAAAATTTGAACACTTTTGAATTTGTAATTTTAAAACCCTCACAAGAGTGATAGATAAGAGTTTTTGGCCTATCTATTTCTTACGTTAAAGTTATGACGGATGGATATCACAAGCTTATTTATAGATTGATATGCCAAAACCCTTATCCAATTTATTTAAAATTGTTTCCTTCCATCAAGAGAGATAACATTTGGTGAAATGAAACGACAAATGTCAAAAGTGACGTGTAGTTTGGAGAATTCTTGAAGATTTTTTTTTTTTTTTTTTGCATGCTTACGTGGCTCATCTAAAGGCTAAGATTTCCCTCCTTTTCATAAAATAATCACTAGTGTTAATTTGCTATGATTTTGGTAGAATCCATTAAACATGGAATTTTTATCAAAACAATTGAAATGGTGTTACACATGTGAGGTAGCATGAATATTGTGTGTTTGGAAAATTTGTTACTACATAAAACACTTAGGTACAATGCCAGAGCAAAGATTTTGGTATAAGGGGGTCAAGATTAAAAAATGAAGTTGAACAAAAGCTAATTAAAAATTAAAAATATAAGCAATGAAATAAATAAATAATTTAACAAAATTTAATTATTGTTTTAAACATATATATATAACTTACAACTTTTTTTGTCACACCTAGCATTAATTTATGAGGCATGCTCCCCCAAACATTGTCCATATAACCATGCGGAGCCTGTTGGGCTAATGCATGAGCAGCCCTATTAACCTGTCTTGGAGCATAAATCATTTGCCCGCTCAGGAAATAGTTCAGAAATTTCCTCCAAACTGGTATGGAGGAAATATTCTCCAACCCATGTAAAATAGTGACAAGTGTCTATAAACATTTAAAAGTCACATTAAACTATTAACCCCATTAATAGCAGTTTACTAATTTAGACTAAATTTAATGTGCCTTTTAAATATTTATAGACACTTGGCATTATTTTTCTTAACCTCATTAATAGCACTTTACTAATTTAGACTAGATTTAATGTGCCTTTTAAATATTTATAGACACTTAGCATTATTTTACATGGGTTTGAGGATATTTTCTCTATACCGGTTTGGAGGAAATTTTTGTCACAAATACCTCTATAAAAGAGGATTATGATTGTTACATTAATACATACACGTCTCAAAACTAAAAGTTTGCAATGTCACCCAAAAATGCTAATACCATGAGTGGCCTTCGAAATTTTACAATGAGTCCTCGAGCATAAACCAGATCTCTATCATAACACAAAACTGCCATAACTGCCTCGAAGTCCTACTTGAATACGACGTATAAAACCAATCCAACTATAAAATAACACATGTTTTACAGGTGTTGGGGCGGAACTAGACAATTAAGAGTGGGGGGACAAAATTTTAAAAATAAAAATTTAGGGGTAAAAATGTAGTTTTTGGGGGGAAATTTCATAAAAAAACCCATAAATTTTAGAAGTAAAATTTTAAATTTTAAGGATAATTTTAAAATTTTGGGGGATAAGGGTTACACAGTTCCGCCCCTAATTTAAAGGTGAAAAAAATATAAGCGTAAATTCACGACTTAGTGAGTAAAAATACACATGGTGTACACGTTATCATATAGTGAACTCAATTTTTAGCAAAAATTTATAAATCACAAGCAATAATATAAATGAAATCATCCGTTGAATAAAAAAATGTCATAGTAATGCATTATAGATATAGTAGATGATATATTAAGTAAGCAATATGTTATATGTTAAACATTTATATAGTCTATCTGTGATATTAACCCGTTTTCGGCAAGGTTTGTGTTGATCCGAATGACCTGTAGTACAATGTTGACGCATCGGTGTCACTGTATACAACACTAACGATGTTGTAGTTGTGATCTACATACATACATTGTGCGCTAGTCACCTATAAAATCATTGGATGCAAGGCCAAACATAGAAGTGAATCTTTTTAACCATATGGTTAACCTGTATAATAGTAGCCCATGGTTGTTATCCCATACACGATGTACTATTTATATATATGATGCAATTATCCATTATGTTTTACATGCATGCATTTCCAAAACTTATATATTTCATTGTTTCATTATTCATCAATCATTTTCACAAAAGTACAATTCACATAATTCTAAAATGTATTTCGTATGAGTTGTAAGCATGCACGTTTTCTACGTAAAATAATCATAACATGAAAGAACTGAAATAACAAGCATTTGTGAGTTTTACTCACCTAGGTCGTAAGGCTCCTCCAAATAAACTTCCAGAGTGTCCTAACCCTCGAAATTTGAGAAACGGTCTATCATTTGTTTTAATCTAAGCTCAAATACCCTTAAACCTATTATGAGGGCAAAATGGTAATTATGTCCAATCATCAAATGTTCAATAAACGTATCAAACAATCGGCATCGATCGTTTGATATTTTCATCGAACGTTCGCTTAGTCTAGTATAATCCCCATTTTTAAGAATGTCCTAATTTTATGCATTCTAACAAGATATAAGGTTTGATTACACTTCTTAATATTGTTCTATGCCCAAATATAACTTTCATACATATAGGGGTGGGCAAAAACCCGCCCAACCCGCCCCGCCCCGCCCCGCCCCGATCCGCCCCGCCCCGCCGGATTTAAGTTTTTTTTTGGCATACACGGGTTGGGAAACATCAGACCCGTGCGGGTCGGGTCGGCTCGCGGGTATAGGATTTTTTAAGAGGCGGGTACCCGACCCGACCCGCCCCTATATGTTTAAAACCCTAAATTCCTAATATGATATCCTCTATTCCTCTTCCCCCTTCCAGACTTCCTCTAATCCTCCATTCTTGATGGGTTTTAGTCCAAATGTAGTTTTTAAAAAAGTTACAAAAAACCAGTTTTTTAAAAAAAAATTACAAAAAACCAGTTTTTTTAAAAAAAATTACAAAAAAACCAGGACTTAAATTGAAATTGATAGCCATTAAAAATACCCGACCCGCCCCGAGCAACCCGCCCCGTTCTACCCGAAACCCGGCGGTTTTAGTGCATATAACCCGGGTAACGGGTAAGGGTTTATCAAACCCGATGGGCACGGGTCGGGTGGTAAAAAACTCCAAACCCGCCCCGACCCGACCCGTGCCCAGCCCTACATACATATACATTCTCATCCATCATCATCTAATCTCTAACCCATTATTAATCTTACCACAAAACAATATCAAGACATGTACATCTACATTAATCTCATTCTAAACAGTATATTAACCATAATTAAACAATGAGATATAAAATGTTTAATGAAAACTATAACTTACACACCCAATAATCAACATCAAACCTCTAAGATTTATCTCAGAAACCTTAAATAACAAATCCATTAACCAAATACATACCCAAATCACATAATTCTCAAAATAGTAAATTTATGTATCAATAATCAATAGAAACTTAAAGAGAAGAGTATTATGATCTTACCCTTGAAGCTTTCTCTAAGCCTTTTTGCTCTAGACACACTTCCTTCTCTTTTTCTCATCTTCAAATATCTCATATTTCTTTCAATTTCTCTCTTTCTCCCTATAGAGACTATTGGGTTGTGTATGAAAGTTGCGGGTGCACGCAATGAAACCCTAGCCCCAAAACAACACTGGGGCATAAACAACTGAAGAGTGGCTGAGAATTTCGTAAAAAACTCTCCTCTCTCCTGAATTTAGCCCAAACGAGAAAGCTTGAGGAGGGCAAACCTTCTGGTTTCCCTCCTCCTCCCACCCATCTTTTCCATTTTTTTTTTTTTTGCACACTTTCCTTTTGAGTTTCTTTCTTCATTAGAGAACTCCTTTTTCTCTAGAGTCTTCTCTAGATCTATCCATCGTCTATGATGATTTATCCCTGACCCTTATGAAACAGCAGTCGCAATATCCATCTCTCTCTGCCCACTTCACCCCAGTCATGGATCGTCTCCTCCAACGCTTTGCCGGCTGGATCTGTGTAGTCTTGAAGATCGACTTTTTAAAAGCCGGATCTCCTTCTCTCCATCAAATGTGCCCCTCCTCCATCATCACCGGCGTTCCAGCTTTCCCCCGACACCTTCCTCCTTCGCAGTCGCTTTTTTTGAGTTTTTCCCGCTATTCTGTGTAACTTTCTGTAATTTTCTGTTGGTTTGTTGCTTAGCGTTTAACCCGATCAAGTTGGGCTTTAGACTCTTTGTCTGTGAAGTGGATTTATTTATTTATTTTTGGTCTATTTCCAGTTCTTTGAGGTGCTAGTGGTCTGTCTGGAAGGAGTTTTTGTTATTCATAACCAGTTGAGCTTTAGACTCACTCTCTACGAAGGAAACCTTTTTTCCATTGTTCATTTTTATCTAAATCTCCACTGCTTCTTAGGAAGCCTGTTTAGAGTTTGATAGGGATATTCGTACTTCTGATGGTAGTACCCATCATATTGCATCGCGGCTTTCGTCGGTTGCATTCGCAGGTGACCTCCACTTTCACCTTCATTGAGGTGTTAGTGGTCTGTCCGGAATGAGTTATTTTGTTTAAGCTTGTTTTTAGCTTCTTGTCTAAGCTTGTTTTAGCTTCATGTCTATTTTGTAATCTCATTTTTATTTTATGAATGCCAGTTTGTTACCAAAAAAAAAAAGCCCCAAAATGACCTTTAAATAGCCCAAAAATCAGATATTGAACATTCCATGTTCCCTGTTGAACATTCGGAGTGGACTTTTTTAGCAATTGACTGCATCACACAGTGTTTAATAAAACAAGCATAACTTTTGCTATGAGTCTCAGAATTTCATGTAAAACCTCATTTTGAAAAGCTTTTTTCGAGACGCATGTTAAGATAACCATTATAAGATTGTTGAGTATCCTCTTGGAATTCGAAAATATAAAGTTTTCCCTTTTAAGACAATGTTTCGTGTGCTTTTCTGGCCTTTAGGAACCATAACTTAATATTTGCACCATAATTGATTCCACAATCATTACCCTAATCATTTTCCTTTAGTTACCATATATTTTCACTGATTTTTTCAACATCACACTTGGTTTCACATTTTAATCCATGATTTTTAAAAGTTGAGAGCTCTGTTTGACTCAAGTTTTGTGAATTAGATTCTAATTCATTTGCAGATTTAACAAAAAATTGGCCCAAAGAAGAAGTAGTCTAGACCAAATTGTCAGGCGAAGGCTAAGAACTCATAAAATCTAATTCACAAAACTAGAGTGTGAGAGCTCTCAACTTGTTGACCAAATCAACCACCTTTAAATTAGGTAAATATGCAGTGCGGGGATTGGTATATGGTTTAAATCCAGGTAGGGTAGGAATCCATGGATCATGCCAAATTTCAACTTTATCCCCCTTACTATATGCATAACAAGCTCCTCTACTCACCAACTGATTGTTCTTGGTTATACATTTCCAAAGCCAAGAAGATTAAGGGGAAGAAGTAGCTTGGAGTAGATTAGAATGTTTTTAAGGTATTTTTGTTTGAAACTTTGAATCCACAAAGTGTCATCCTCCTTTAGAATTCTCCAGTCCAGTATTGCCAAGAGGGTATGGTTTGTCCAAGCATGGATCCAAGACTCAAAACTCCCATACTTTTAGGAGTACATATTTTGCTCCAAGTTAAGGGATTTAAATTAAATTTTTTTGTCCCCCTTGAAGCCCAAGAGTAAGAAGGCTGAATACTAGTGACATCCTACATAACACAATTCTAGAGAGAGAGGCTCTGCCTTCTCTCTAGAATTCTTCTCAATCCCTCCAAACAGTACAAAGAAGAAGAAGAAATCACAAAGGAGGGAAGAACGACAAAATTTGTTCTTCCCTCCTCCCCTTCCCTGATAGCAGTGCGCGGTGTCTTCTCTATGGTCTCTTGGGGTCTCCATTTCTAGCGAGTGTGATTTAGATCTAGTTTGCAAATCTAGATTTAGATCTACTTTCTTCAAACTTAGATCTGATCGTCTTCATTAGTCAAGGCGTGTCTTCCTAGGGATGTCTACGATGTCGTGCTTCTCCGCTGCTGCTCATGGAGATTTTTTGTTTTTCGAGTTTTTTCTTTTGATTTTTTGAATCTTTTTGTTGTGCCTTTGGGTCAAGGATGTGAATTGTCTCCTGACCTTTGGGCCAAGGAGGAGTAGATTGGTGTGGGGGTTTATTTCTCATATCCAGATTTTTAGTTTTTTAGTTTTTTGTATTTGGACTACCCATATTCTAGATTTAGTCTGCTCGGAGTAGATCTGTTCTTTAACGATAATTGTACATGGGATAGCGGAAGCTTGAAGTCATAGATTTGCACTTTGATTGTAAGAATTTTATGATTGTATCTATGACTTTGTAATTTCATAGCATTTGACTATGATTTTCAGAGTTTATACTTTATGTTGTAAGAGCTTTATGTTCTTAATCTTTTATTAATAAAATTTACACATTTATGTTAAAAAAAGAAAAAAAAAGGTTGACATAGTGAAAATCGGGAGAGTAGAAATTAGTGACTTAATTAAAGTGGTCCTTTGCAGCATGTTAGAGGGTTTTGGCCTTCCTGCTGGAGACCCTATTGAGAAATCTAGCTTTAATTTCCTCGAAAGTCTTCCTTTTACTATGATTGATGGAGTGGCAGCTCTAGATATTTACTTGATTTGCAATAAGCTTTATATGGTATTAAGATAAATTGAAGCTCCCTGGAATATACATAAATAACAATTTATTCTTTGCTATCAAATTCCGTCAAATGCTTGATAAATTTCGTTGGTGTGCCACATTAGCGCTAATAATATGACGACACTTGTCATTCATAATATATATATATATATATATATATAGAGAGAGAGAGAGAGAGAGAGAGAAATGATTGGCTTCATTAAAAAGTCCATCTTTTGGCCATTTTAATCTTAGGTGGCATAGCCCATTTTTTAGAAATCTATTAATTTATTGTTTAAAATCTATTAATTTTAAAATGAACCATGTCACCTAGGATTAAAATGGTCAAAAGATGAATTTTTTAATGAAGCCAAGCATTTCTCATATATATAAGCCCCCCCCCCAAACTACTAGCGGTTTGCAATATAGCCCTCAAATGTTTAAAAAGTACTAAAATAACCCCTCAAACTACCAAAATGTATAAAAAAATGCCACTTATTTTGTATATTCCTATAATACCCCTATTATTTTAACAAATAAAATAATAAAATAATTGAAAAAAATCAATTTTTTTTTTAAAATTAAAAACAATTTTTTTAAAAAAAAACCAATGGCCGAATAAATTCAAAAAAAAAAAATTGGAATAAATAAATAATTAGTCACTGTAGTTGGCCTAAATTACAAATTGCTTCATGTCATATTAAAGTAAAATCAATTTGGTAGTTTGATGGGCTACTTTAGTACCTTTTTTTTTTTTTGAAATATCTCAAAAACCGTACATTTGATTTATAAATAATTAGTCCTGGTTTATTAATCTGGGATTTTTAAGGATTTTTCTTTTTTTTTTTTTTTGGTGTGGATTACAGGAGGGCCTGCTCTCATTATAGAGTCATGGTTGACATTTGATTCGTTTTTGGAAAATGAGATAAATGGTTAACATAACAAGGTCATCCTATTTATTATATTGATATATCATTGTCATATAATATAAATGTGACATAATGTAAAAAAAAAAAAAAATAAGTTCTAGATCTTGATCTTTTCTCCCCTTCTTTCATGGTAGCAGTGTTCGGTGTTTTTTCTGTAGGCTCCATTGAGTCTTCATTTCTGGCGGGTTGCTTTAGATCTAGTTTGTAGATCTAGATCTAAATCCAGATCTAGTCTCTTCAACCTTAAATCTGATATTTTTTCGGCAAAAGCGTATATTCCAAAGGGATATCTACAATGTCGTGCTCCTCTACTCTTGCTTGTGAAGTTTTTATTTTTTTTATTTTGTTTGTCATGGCCTTTGGGTTGATGATGGATTTGTTGTGTTGGCCTTCGAGTTCAGGATGTAGTAGATCGGTGTGGGAGCTTAACTCTCACACTCTCACTACCGGATTTTTTGTTTCTAGTTTGTTTTTTTATTTTTGTTTTGTATTTGGGTTACCCATGTTCTAGATCTAATATACACGAAGCAGATCTAGTCTGCATGAAGCAGATATGTTCCTTAAATGAATTGTACATGGGTTAGCGGAAGCTTGAAGTCATTTTTATGACTTTGTAACCTTCATAGCTTTTGAATATGATATTTCAGAGCTGTATACTTTATGTTATAAGAGTTTTATGCTTATGAAATTTCATCAATGAAAATTTCATATTTTTTAAGAAAAAAAAAAAAAAAAAAGTGACAGTAAAAATAGTCTTCGGTTAAAGTATTGATTATTATTGGCTTTTTTTTTTTTTTTTTTTTTTTTTTTTTCGAATATTGATTTAAAGACTGATTTTTACTACCATGTCGTCTTAATTGTACAACAATCGTGTAGTGGTCAAATATTGTCATACAACTGAGATGACATTATAGTAAAAAACAGTTATTGATCGAAGTGTTGACTAGCATTGGTTGATTTTTTTTATGATAACAGATTTTCATTGTCACGTCATCTTAATTGTACGTATAACAGTCTACTATTATAGTGTTTTTTTTTTTTTTTTTTTTGACACTATAAGAAAATACAATTTAAACTAAATAACAGAAAATGTATAATTTGATAGTGCATTTTTTTTTAAAAA
The DNA here is from genome assembly GCF_965113065.1 of Corylus avellana. Classification (NCBI taxonomy): domain Eukaryota; kingdom Viridiplantae; phylum Streptophyta; class Magnoliopsida; order Fagales; family Betulaceae; genus Corylus; species Corylus avellana. Next base: position 27,831,623 of record NC_142492.1, read on the forward strand.
AAAAAAAAAATTAAACATTTTTGAAATTGCAGACAATGAGCTGCATTATTTAAAAATACACGATTTCAAAGGCTAAATTGTGATTTTCAAGGTCAAACTATAATTTTATCAAATACATTTTTTTTTTTTGAAAAAAATTTATCAAATACAACTATATTTTTAAATCACACATTTACATTTACTATTTTTTAAAAAATAGTACATTTAAAAAATGCTAACAAAAACGGATCTAAATAGCACTTGGGTGCGTTGGAAATTGTGATTTCACAAGAATAATATGCGTTTTTAAAATATATCAGAAAACGTAAGGCATTTGGCATTGCGATTTAAAAAATACTTAATTTAAATACAGGAAAAAAATCTGCGATTTCTATATCAGGTTAGGAGGTGTTTATTTGAAAATGCACAAATTTAAACCAAAATTGCGATTTCTCGTAACAAATATTTAATAAAAAAATATTTTTTCGGGTAAAGTCCACTTAACCCCCTCAAACTATCACCCAATAATAATCTACCTACCAAACTATTAATTACGACAATTTACCCTACAAACTACCAAAACAATGACAATGTACATCCAATTTTAATAAAATGATAAAATTACCCTTACTAAAATAAAAACAAAATACTAAAATTTAAATTTTTTTTCAAATGTCTAAGAGTATTTTTGTCTTATAAAAAATTTATAGGGGCAATTTTGTCATTTTGCTAGCATTGGGGGGTACATTGTCATTGTTTTGGTAGTTTGGTGGTAAATTGTCTCAATTGATAGTGTAGATAGTAGATTTTCATTGAAGTGGTAATTTGAGGGGTTAAATAGATTTTACCCTATTTTTTAACATGTTTTACCAAAAACTTTTACGATTTTAAAATGTAACAATTTTTAAAAACGCGATTTTTAAAAATAAAATTTTTTAAATTGGACTTATTAAAATCATAATCCCAAACCAACCTTATTCGTCAAAGATTCCGATAATCTATTAATTTGGTGTCGACATGGTCCTTCAATCTAAACGCGTCAGCTTGTAGACCCGTAGACCGCCAACCCGAAACGGGCCATCATCTTCCGTCACCGTCACGGCAAGAGACAACGCCGTCCGGGCTATTATTTTCGTCATCGGAATGAAGAATTTCGCGCGCAAACGCGGTAAAATGCATGCCCATTTCGCCCCCCCCCCCCCCCCCCCCCCCCCCACTCTCTTCCGTAACGGCTACGGAGTCCGAATCCAAGTGGGCCAGATGGGTTTGGTTCCAAATGGTTGGTTTCTTGTTCCTCTGATCTGATTCAGAAACCAGAGGGCTAGGGATTGAGGTAAATCCTAATTTTGAATGATCTGGGAGTTTGTGATTCTTGATTTTTGGGGATTCAGAGAAACGGGTCAAATGGGTTTGGTCCCAAATAATTTCGGAGTCATAATTCGTATTTCTAACATATTTAATATTAATATTAATTTAACATATTTAGTTAAATGGGTTAAATCATTCTATCATAATCTATTAACTTCTTTCTAAAAAATAATAATAATTATAATCTATTAACTTCATGTTGGATTCGTATCAAATTTGTGATTTATGTAAAAAATTGATAACATTAAGATTGAAGAGTCTGTTTGAGTTTGCAATTTAAAAATGGTAATTTAAAAATGTGCGATCTAAAAATGTGAATTTTAAAAACACAGTTAAACGTTTGGCAAAATCACAGTTTAGCATTTTAAAATTATGTGTTTAAAAAAAAAAAAAAAAAAAAACACATTCTTACTTGCAATTTGAAAACGCATATTTTTTGCATTTTCAAATCGCAATTTCAAACAACCTATTTTCTCCGATTTAATTTAAAATCACATTTTTTGTCTATAAAATAACAATACCAACTGCACCCTAAATGTCGTGGGTAGATTCGGTCGTGTCGAGAAATAAATATAAATATTATATAGATCAATCATAATCTGACCTATTTAATTATATAAATTCGACTCCACAATTTTAACCTACTAATTTTGTGTTGAATTTATGATAAGCTTTGTCGGTCCGTACAAATAATGGCTTTCTAAATCAAATTTGAGTGCAACTTGGGGAAAGAAAATAATAATAATAATAATAATAATTTGAAAGTTTGCGGCGTTAATTTGTAAAGCTTGATTTGAGAGGGTAAATTGATATCCACTCAAATTTTTGAAGGGTTAAAACGTATATTGACTCCCAATATTGTATTCTACTGTAAAGTCTTATCCTTTCACTTCTTTACCCACTACTTTGCTTGTCAATTGTCATAATGAGAACTTTGTTTGTTCCGTGATTAATTTTTGTACGAATATCAACGTGTTTTTATTATTTAACATAAAACACTTTTTGTAAAATGCATATTCTTCTCTTTTTATTGGAATATTTTGGCAAAACAGGTATTTAACTTTCACATAAATAAGAGTTAACTTATTATTTTAAATTTTTTTAAAAAAAAGTTAAATACTTAATACTTTGGTAACTTTATTTTTTTCCTATGGGGTTTGGTTTTTATCATAGGAGGTCCCTGTGATTTTGATAAATAATCAAGTTAGTCCCTCTGTTAGTTGAACGTTAGTTGACCTAACGGAATTTCACGTGGACCAATCAGATATTGATACGTGGCACCTACTTAATTTTTTTATTTTTTTATTTATTTTATTTTTTTAAAGGAAACAAAAAAAAAACTGGGGGTGGCTCCCATTTAGGGGTGTAAACGAGCCGAGCTTGAGTGAGTTTCCCTTGTTCAGGCTTGGCTCGTTTAAATTTTACTTGAGCTTGAGCTCGAGTCGAGCCTAAGGGCGAGCCAAAAAAATCGAGCTCGAGCTAATAATAAGTCGAGCCGAGCCAGAGCTGGCTCTTATATTTAATGTTTTTGTTTTTTAAAAAAATTTTAACTTTAAATACTCTTAAACGGCTTAAGAATTTAGTTTGCATATGAGTATTTGCTTAGCTTGGCTAGTTGAGTATGGAGCCTGAGTCAATACAACAAGGCATGTGGTTTCAAAGAGAGAGGATATGCATCCTTTTATAGATAAGCAAACTTGGAGATTGATGTTTTCTTAACAATGTGGGACAAGTTTACAGGTTGTATTCAGACTGCATTGGGACAACGCCCCTACAAAAAAATATTTTTTTAACGTCTCTCTCTCAATCCCCCTCACTAGTCACAACGGATCTTCCACCTGAACTCTCATTTTCCACTCTCTCACTCTCACTCACCAGACAAGTAGTGATAGTGTTTGGGTCTGTTTGATTCTTCAATAGTTTATGTCTTTCGCAATCTACCTCAATAGTTTATCTTCCTTTCGTTTGGGTCAGATCTAATTGAATCGAGGTCTTTTTAATGATTGCTCTCTCTCTCTCTTTGATCACGAAGGGTCTAGAATTTTTCATTCTCTAACGCTTAAATATAAATGCAATTTTAAGGTTTTAATAATTATGAGATTTGTAATTAATTATGTATTACTTAGTTAGTTTATATATATATATATATATATATATATATATATATATATATATATATATATATATATATACACACGAGCTTATACGAGCTGTTCACAAGCTTAGCCGAGTCGAGCCGAGCTTGCTTCGTTTAATATTCGAGCTATGATTTGTGTTCATGAAGCGCTTAATTTAATATTCGAGTCGAGCACGAGCCGAGCCCGAGTTGGCTCGCGAGACGCTTCGCTCATTTAACAGCCCTACTCCCATTTGGGGGTGGCTTGGCTCCAATCGAAACCACCCCCTAGGCTCCATGGGGGTGGCCGAGATGGGGGTGGCTAGGTCACCCCCATGGCCAGCCACCCCCAAATGGCCAAGAGCCACCCCCAAATTTTTTTTTTTTTTTTTTTTTTTTCAAATACTTAAAAAAATTAAGTAAGTGCCACGTGTCAATATATGATTGGTCCACGTGGAATTCCGTTAGGTCAACTGACGGAGGACTAACTTGGTCATTTATCAAAACCACAATGACCTCCTGTGATAAAAACCAAACCCTAAGAGGAAAAAAATAAAGTTATCAAATTCCATTGAGTATTAAGTATTTAACCAAAAAAAAGAATAAAAGTGATCATGTGGTCACCCTAAATTGAAGGAGGGGTGGCCACACAACCATCTTAAATTCTGTTTTTTTTTTTTTTTTTTTTTTTTTTTTTTTAATAAAAAAGAAAAAGAAAGTAAAACTATACATTTACAAGTTTTAGTCTAAAACAATACATCTGAGATCCCACCAACTGGTTTTCTAGCATGTCTGATTTGGCGTTATTGTCTTAGTTTCCTGACCATTCGATTATTGTTTTTTTTCCTCATGTATTTATCATAAAATCACTTATACATCACTTAGGCGTCAAATCAACAATGTAAACCATTAATTCAACACACAATTCCATTAAATGGATGGCTAAGATCTCTCACCATTCACTAGCTTTCTCGTCCACCTCCAATGGGCCAAATCCATGTCCAATTCGGGTAGCAAAAAATCTCGTTTGGATAAGTCTTAGAAATGAGTTTGAGGTAAAAATAACACATGATCTAGTCCTATTGACAACACTAAACTCTTTTCTTTTATGTGATTAAGAGGGGATAACAAATGAAGATATTTCATGTTGTTAATATAGTGACCACACATGCATAGTCCTCGACATAAGAATTCTGCAATAAAATTAAGGGCCAAGGTGACATACCATTCGTGGCGTTGACGCTATTTTATATGCTTAAGTTTGTAAAAGTAAAAAGAAACTTGTGTAGTAAAAAAGGATTATTAGAGCTAGCATACATGTGTTGTCCTTCTCGCTCACATTTTGTCGGCTTTTGTCCTGATTTGGTAGGCGTGTTTAGGCAAGTAAAGTGTCATTGGTTGAGGGATTGCTTGGCGGATTGGCTCCCTCGACCATGGTGGCCAATTTCGTTTCGTGTACACATCCCTTTTTGGACCTATGATTCCTTGCCTTTAGTAAGGTGATCCTACTTAAGCGATTTGCTTGGCTCAAAGTTCTGCTCTTTTAATGGGAAACATAAATGAAATGGAGAGGACTCGATTAGGCTAAACGATGTGACAAAATTGTCCCAATTTTTAAAGTTGAGGATAATTTTATTCCAAATTTTACACCTTTTTACCTAAATGATTCATCTCTATTTCCCTTTTCATGAGTCGGGCGAGTTTGACACCACAAGGAGGGAATTTTTGCCTTATGTGAGCCATTTTACTTTTACACTCCTATAAGCAAGTTTTTCTGTTAAGCTTGATCTGCCAAAGGAAAATATGGGTATTCTTTTGGTGGGCCTAAACTCCGATTTTGGGCTTTCTTCTCTCGAGCTTTTGGCTTGGGCCGCTTGGCTCCCGAGCCTTCAGGGTTGGGCCAATTGGGTTACGATCCTAATATCTTATCATTACACAAGTTATTAAAAAAAGTAAAAATAAAATAGGAAGCAAGCTATTTTATTAAATTATGAGTATGAAAATTAATATTCCTATAAATCTTAACCATTAATTTTGTTTGTAGAAGAAGAGGAAATAAAAAATTAAAAATATTGTCCCCAATTGGTAGTTCAATCGGCTATGGACCATGCCTAATTAAGCGAAGGTTACTAGTTCGAATCCCTCCTCCCCTTTCATTGTGTGAACATATAAAAATAAAAAATAAAAAATACTTGTAAAAAATAATAAGGAGGAAAAGCTGTCTTATTGAGAACAAGGAGGGATATTATTCCACAGGGACGCGGTTGTAATGCGGGGTTGTTGGTAGAGGGGCTTTAGGGGAATATCAGTAAATGTCAAGGAGGGGTGCTTTCAGAATTTTAGTATAGCTTAGGGACCCCCCTTTCCATATTGAAAAAAAATGAACATTGGTTGTACCGGAGATTAGATAATGTTCTTGCTTCTGCCTGCCCTAATAAAGACGGCTTCTCTTTTATATATTCAATTATATCGATGACAGAAAAGCTTCCTGTGGCTCTGCACATTACTCCAATCATGCACCTTAGCACCTTAGCTGTACACGTGGCATGCACAATAAATCATACCTAATTCTAATGGACCCATAGTGAAATTAGCAATCTTAAGAATTTGACCATTTTTTTGCAACTTTTTGAATTCTTTCGAATATGACGTGGCTTTTAAATTCATCGATAGATCAAAATTTAATAATAATTATCTTAAATTTAATGATAATTTTAAAAGACATGCTATATTTGAGAGGACTCTAACTTTCATTTTAACATTACTCACTCGTAAAATCTCTTATACTAAAGAATACATTTATTTTTCACGTCCATTTTATCACACTTCCTTTACATTAATTGATGTGGCAAGGGTTGAATGACCACTTAAAAAAACAAAGAGATAACTATTCTTTAGCCTCCTACATTAACAAAACATTTTTTTATTTAGTCTCATGAAATGATATGTGTCACATTTAGATATATCAAACTACTATTTCATTGCATTTAATCTTCTCCATTAGAGTCGATATCTATTTAGATGGAGGTTGAGTCACCCCACATTTTTTTTTAGCATTTTTATTGATTAAAAATTATAAAGGATAAATTTGATTTTTCAATGATCAAAAGGTGGGTAGTTTCGAAAGAATTTGGTCAAATATGGTTTTTCCATCCAAATAGGCGATCAACACTAGCCCAGGGGATTAATTATAACAAAATGGTAGTTTGGTATATTTAAGTATCACACTGGTCGGTTCATATGGCTAAATAAAAAATAGTTGTTAGTTAAGAGGGTTAAATTATATTTATCCAAAAGTTTTAAATTAGCTTATGTTACATGAAAATGGGTGTAATAAAATAAATGTGAACGGTAGCATATTATTCTTGACTTAATTATTGTTTTATTTTCGAGTAAAGCTAAATTTTATACCCGATTATCACACCCATATTATATTAGTTGACATATTATATTTTAAGTGGCTTACAAAATAAAAATATAAATCACTTAAAACATTATATTAGATGAAATAAATAAGTGTAAAAGAGATTTTTTTTTTTTTTTTTTTTAAAGAAAAAGAAAAACTGTAGGGGAAAGGAGAAGCTCTGCCAGGGATCCACCAATGAGTCTGACTAGATTATTTCAATTTTTTATTTAGTGTTTTAATTTCATTTTTCTTTTACTTTTTAACAAAATGAAGTAATAATAAATGACGAATTTTCAGCAATGGTGTGCTGCCAGCAACGTGGCCTGTTTGAATTAATCAGGACCATTGAGTGTTTGAAGAGTTGAGTTAGAATACCCAAATCTTGTCATTTTTTTATATTATCATGTACCATTTTTCTAATAATTTAGTCCATATAAGAACAACTTAGAGAATATCAGCAAATCGGAGGGTGGTTATCAAAGATGTGTCTGTGATTGGGCCTATCTTAAACAACTTTTGATCAAAATGAAGGGTCTAGATGCAAAGACGCAGTCAGTACTTGTAAAAGAGAAACAGGCAAGAAATGCGTTGTACAATTACAAGTCAATTTTTCTTTCTTTTTATTTATTTATTTATTTTTATTTTCTGAGCAATTACTTTGCATGACGTTTGGGTATTTGACCTATTTTTCGGTTCTATAGGATTGATTATTCTGGGCCGTAGGATTTGGAGACGATTTCATGAGCTGTCTATCAGTGGGGTTTAGGTGCATAATCATACTCTATTTGATGAAAAGAACCATTCAACTAATTGCCTAAAATGCCCCTGGTCATACTGACCTTTTTGGTGCAATTGTGCAAATTTAGAGGTTAAGAGGGGCCAAAATTTTAAGGCAGACTGAAAAAAAAAAATACTACCATTTCCACATGGCACCAAACCAGTCAATTCATTCATGGGATGCCCACTATGTATAATGGACATGGACATACTATTGTCCTTTTCTTTTTTCATAATATTTGCAAAAAAAAAAAAAAAAAAAAAAAAACAAGTTAAAAGAGTAGACCAACCCTACACGAACTTTCTCTTTTACAGTTTTAAGGTCTTATTTATTAACCTGACGATTCTAGAAAGAGAGTAAATAGATGGGATTAAAAAACGATACAACAAAAAACTGTCGTGTCAACTGCCACGTTAGAAATAAGCACTTAAAGGGTAAAGAGTGAGTTTGCCATTTAGGAGACTTTTTTACCACTATCATATTTGGACCAATACTCATAAAAAAAAAAATTAATCATGAACTTTTATTTTGCCGAGTAATGTTAGAAATCATCTTTTTATCATACTTTTATCCTCTTAAAGCTGATGTGGCTTTTAAAATCACCATTAAATTTGAGGTGAATTATACTTGAATTTTAATCCAGTGGTGATTTTAAAAGCCACATCAATTTTAAGAGAATAAAAAAACGATTCTTAACATTACTCTTTATTGCCACGTCATTCAAATTGTATGACAACCATACGTATTACAATTTACGAAATTGTATTAATTAAATTAAATACATTATACAAAAATGATTTAGAAATTTCCTCATAATCAAAAGTCCAAAACAAAGGCATGAAGGAGAACAATGTTAATCTGGTGGGGCCCTTGTCATTGTAATTTGATTGGCGAATCAACCGTGAGTAATGGGTTTTGTAACAACCAATGAGCAGGCAGGCGGTGACTTTAGACTCTATTCTTTTTATAAAGACCAACTCAATATTTATCACCATCATGTCATCAAGCCCATGAGGATATGAATAATTTCCTCTTTTTTTTTTTTTTTTTTCAAAAAGAAAATAAAGAAAAGGAAGTAGTAGTAGTAGTAGGAGGAGGAAATAAATAATTTAGCCAAACAAGACTCTGACAGTTTTGTTTCTTCCTCCCTTTTTATTGTTTTCTAGGTATAGAGCAATAGGTCTTTCTTTTTCTTTTATTTCAGCATAGTTTCTTAAATTTAACTTTATTCTCTCTTTATTTTTTCATAAATAATTTAAAATTAAATCTAGACCGTTAAAAAAATTACCGAGCACTCGATATTAAATTTCTCCCAAAATTTCAGCCTGTTTTAAAATAAAACAATGGTCCATTTTTATTTTGTGGGTTTTTATGTTTTTGGACTGAAAAAGGTAATAACTTAATGAATATATGTTTGAAAACTTATAAACAGAGCAAGAAAAGTCCGTAGTCAACAGAGCATATATGAAATAATATTCGTGTAAACTGACTCTAATTGGTGGGTAAAAAAAAAATTAATCTTTTTCTAATTTTTTACAGTAATAAAAAGGGAATGAAATTAAAAATCTTTCAACAACATAAAAAATAAAGTAAAAGAAAGCTGAGCATTTACTTCATATACAATACAAGAAGAAGAGGTCACACACACACACATACAGACCCCTCTTTCTCTTTCTCCCCAGCCCATTTCTCCTTCCTTTTTCCACAGCCATTTATGAGATTCCTCCAATGGTCTTTTCCTTTCCATTGGATTGTACAGATTCCTAGATGAAAATACCCCTCTAAATCCCTCTTATTTCTTGTTGATTTTTGGATGTTCTCTGTGATTTTTATGGGACAATAAGACATAAGCCTCTTCTGGGTCTCTTGGCTTTTGCTTTGTTGTGCAAACTCTTTTTCTGGGTTGTTGCAGAAAAGCCTTCATACCCAGTAGTATGATGCCAAACAAGGCTTGAAGAGAACAATTATATTTTCTCAAAGTTTTTGTTTGTTTTTCCAAAATTCTCAACTTTTTGTCAATAAATTGGTTTTCCGTCTTTTCTTTTTCCCCTCTATTTATCTTTTTTCCCTGTGAATTTCCTTTGAATTTATTTTTTCTTCACTTGAGGAAAAGAGAAAGACATGGGCAAGCAAGGGCCTTGCTATCACTGTGGAGTTACAAGTGAGTTCTTGTTTCTCCAACTTTTTTTTTTCTTTTTAATAAATTTTGGACATACAAGAAAAAATTGGTTTCTTCATTGTTATAATTTTCTAGTAAATATTATGCAAATGGGTTTTGTGCTCAAATAAATAATTCTTTCCTGGAAAACAATAACGATGAGCAAAAGGGAAGAGATTAGTTGGACAAGGGAAATGAGTTTACCGTATGTGCTGCTCTCTGTGTTTTTCTGTATGCATAATCCAGAGCTACAAGTATTCTTGCTTTTCTGAATCTCTGTAGTTGTTTCGGATTCGAATTTGTTCACGAATTTATTTTTCACTTTTCGATTATTTCCCAAACCCTTTACTTTTATGTCTCTGTTGGTGTTTGTTTCCTTGAAGTGTAAATCCGAGTTTGGAGTCTGTTGAATAATGGGTAACTGCAGAGTCTATAAGTTATTTGTTTTACTTTCCCATTGCTCTCGACGTGTTGTGAACCAAGCCAAACTGTAGTTGCTGTTTGTATTTCTTTGCTAACTGAAGTTTATTCATTCACGAAAATGTACTTTTTTGTGTGTAACCCGTGTTTCAGTTCCTCTATGCCTTGGGCAATGTTCATGATGGGTATCTTCCTGTGTTCCTTCTGAACCTTTTCTTATGCTGCGTCATTGGAGAGTGTTTGTGCTAGCATTCTCTCAAACATCAATACTCGCTTACTCCCAAGGCTTGTGGCTTAACTGAGAACTACTCCTACAGTCCTACAGAACTGCCCATTTTTCATAGGAGGAGAGCTACATATATTCCCAAGTGTTCACTCCCTAACTTCGCAGTGAAAATCACCCTTGAATCAAATTACAAATGAAAGTACATGTAGCATCCAATGGTGATTTTCACTACGATGTCACGGGGGGTCACGGGGGAGGAATTGGAAGGATGTGTAGTATTTCTCTTTTTCATTTAGATTGATTTCGCTTGCTCTTTCAATGTGGAGTTTTTATCCCAACTCTCATTTTCAATTTCATTGGATGGAAATTGTTCTGAAGCTTGTGTCCCAAGCTCTTCAATCCAATTCCTGACAAGGATTATCTGTATTGTGGTAGACTCTAAAGTCACTCTCAACTGTTCCTTCATCACTCCAACAGAGCTTGGGGGGAAAGATTGTTATCTCCTAGTATGAGCTTTCACTTGTTGGAGAAATGAGTTGAAGATTTCACAATGCTTAATTGGATTTGGGAGTTGCCTCTTATACTGACGGCCAAGGGTGCTGTTGTAAGGAAAACCTCAAAAGCAGTATCATTTACTGTTGATTTTCTCTATAACAGTCAGTGCCCCTTGTCTCAGCCATTTGCCAACCTAGGTTTGCATTTTTTAGTATAGAAAATTATTGTTTTTTCAATTGGAATGAAGTAATGAACTAACAATCTAGTTCCTCTACATGCTAGAAAAAGTAGTTGTAATCCTGACAAGTCTTTCATTGTAACTAGGATGTCCATGCCAAACTTCTTCTCACCTATTTGTCCGATTCATTTCTACTTGCAAAAGTGATTCTGTTTCTATCCCCTCATAATTACCATGCACTTTGTCCTTTCTTCAACAAATTCTATAAAGGACAAAGTGCATGGTAATTATGCGGGGATAGAAACTGAATCACTTTTGCAGGTAGAAATGAAACGGACAAATGGGTGTGAGAAGAAGTTTGTCATGGACATCCTAGTTGCAATGAAGTACTTGTCAGGATTACAATTACTTTTCTAGCATGTGGAAGAATTAGATTGTTAGTTAATTACTTCATTCCAATTCAAAAAACAATAGTTTTCTATACTATTGGAACCCCAAGGTGTTGGCTCAAGTGGCAAGGGCCTTGGTCTTGGTGACATTTTCATCAAGTCTAAGGTCTGAATCCCCTAGGGTGCAAATAATTCTTTGGGGCCAATCTGCCGGTGAAGTCGGAGTATTATCTGATATGTGTGGAGGAGGTGCTTTACATAGGTCCGAGGTTTATCTGACATGGGTGGGTATACGAAGTGGCTCTGCCTTAGAGGGGTTCCTCATCATCAAAAATAAAAAAGAATTTGTTAACAAGATGTTGTGCTGGGCTACTTTTTACTCTGAGTTCAATACAACTTTCATACCTGGTCTGAGCTTATGCTCCCAAGTCAATTTCATGTTTAGTTGACAAACTAGAGCCAAGCGGAGATTTGGGATTTTTCATCATAGTGTCCTGAATCCATCTGTTGTTGGATCCATGGTATATCATTCTATTGTGTGATAAAAGACATTTAATCATAATTTATTTATTAAGTATGGCTTCCATGTATGCTGCTCTTTGCTTGTACAGTTGGTTAGAATGCAGGAACAATTGTCTGATTCCAAGCTTCCATTGCAACAGAAACATCTATGTGTGAAAAATACCAACTTCATCATAAAAATGTTTAATCTTTTCAATGCAGATACACTAAACTTTTTCCCTTATTCATGGCAGGCATGTACATTTTCATCTTCTAAGTTTATCACTTCTTGATACACTAATGACATGACATCTCAGTTTAGCTGGGGTTCTTGTTTACGACAACTGAAATTCGATTATTTTAAACTTGTAGATGAGAAATTGCTTGATGGTTCTATGTTATTCTGTCTAGATCTTTCTTACTTTTGCCTAATGTCTTTCAATGTGTATTGACTGCTGACAACCAAGCCTTGCAACAGGCACTCCTCTTTGGCGCAATGGGCCTCCTGAGAAGCCAGTCTTGTGCAATGCTTGTGGGTCTCGGTGGAGGACAAAGGGAACACTTGCAAATTATACTCCTCTACATGCTCGGGCAGAACCTGATGATTATGAGGATCACAGGGTCTCCAGGGTGAAGAGTATATCAATAAATAAGAACAAAGAAGTGAAACTGCTCAAAAGAAAGCAGCCCAGTGAAAATACGTTGGTTGGAGGGGGTGCCGCTGATTACAACCCGGGCTTTCGAAAAGTGATAGATGAAGATACAAGTAATAGATCGAGTTCCGGATCAGCCATATCTAATTCGGAGAGCTGTGCACAATTTGGTGGTGCAGATGCAAGTGATTTGACAGGTTGGGCACTCGCTGGAACTAGTAGTCTTTGGGGATTACTATCTGCCAGTTGAAATTTATAAGTTTTATGTTTGATATTATGGAAAGGTGGATTCAGGAAAGGGTTTCAAAGAAAACAGGAAGAGAGAGAGAGAGAGAGAGAGAGAGATGTCTTGTTAGATACGAGTCAAATGTTATTAAAAAAGAAAAAGAAGTGCCCTCCTTTCATTTTTTAGAATGTGCAATTTGGAAGTAAGCTGCTATGCACATCATGTTCATCTCATATTGTGTGAGTACTTCAAGGTTATATTACACTAACAAATAGCCTTATTTTTATTCATTAAAAAAAAAAAAAAACACTAACAAATAATCATTATGGTAAATGCCTTATTAATTTAGTATAATTAACTTCATTTCCATGATTTTATTTCCCCTTGTGATTTAATATCGTCGATATCCCTCAGGCAAAGTTCTAGTTGTAACTGAAAGTTCCTGTTTATTTGATATATTCATTGTTCGAATTTTTTTAGTCTTTTCCTTGGGTAGTACAACTTTATCAGAATTGAGTTTCAACTGCAATTTTTTTTTTCAATCTCTTTTCTTTTAGTTCTCCATAAAGGGCACTTTTTCATTTTCCCATGCAGTATTTTGAAGTTTTATGCTATTTCATGGTAGCTGTGTAATTCTGACCATATATGGTGTCCAATTGGTCTCCTTCCAGGTCCAGCTCAATCAATGGTGTGGGATACAACAGTGCCTTCTAGGAAAAGGACCTGTGTGAGTCGTTCAAAGCCATCTCCAGTTGAGAAGCTAACAAAAGATCTATATACTATTTTACATGAACAACAATCTTCATATTTCTCTGGATCTTCTGAAGAGGATCTGCTTTTTGAGAGTGAAACACCAATGGTTTCTGTTGAGATAGGACATGGAAGTGTTCTCATTAGGCATCCGAGCTCAATAGCTCGAGATGAGGAATCTGAAGCTAGCTCGCTTTCGGTTGAGAACAAACAATTTCCATCAAATGAGGCTTATTCCCATTGGGCAATCCCTTCTGTACATAGTGGTAGCAAGGGTGTCTGTTTTCCAAGTCCTGGGGTCGAAAAAATGAAGAGCCATGCTGGACAAGGGTTGCAACCAGAGCAACTTAAAAGGTACCTTCTTCCTACACTGGTTTCAGAACTCGTGCATAATTATGTATGAAAATACAAACACAAGTTCTGTGATAACTTCTCCTACACGAGTGTGAGTCATGGATAATATCATAACAAAGCAAAGAAACTGTTACTCCATTGTTGGGGGATGAAATTGAAAGAATCTTTCTCACCATAATGAATATTTCTGATGCTGCTTGAAATTGCAGGGACAAGTTTCAGAATGAAAACCAACAAATCCTCTCTAGCCACAAGTCACCACTGTGTTATATAGATTTGAATGTAAGTTTTGTTCCTATGCTTCTTCTTTGGTTGTATCACAGAAGCTGAGCTCCTCAAATTTGGTGTTTCTATTTAACTAATTGCAAATAACGCTTGTGATCAAGTTCTCCTTTTCTACAAGCACCCTAAACTGTACACATCCTTACAGAGCATAATACACATTGTTTAAAAATTCTGATTTTCTTCTCTTTTTTGGGGCCATTATCTCTGCAATTCTGGCCTTATTCCTATATATCCTGCTGCAGAGTGCTTCTGAATCCAGATTAATCGATGTGTTTAGTATTGTGACTCCTCGATTCGTTGAGTGCTTATTATAATTGCAGTTCATGTTGGTTGTAGGATGTTTTGAACTTTGAGGGGTTTATGAGACACCTGACAAATGAGGAGCAACAACAATTACTCAAGTATCTATCTCCAGTTGATCCTGTTAAAGTTCCTGATAGGTTAGAATCCTTTTCATAAATATAATCTTAACATTTTTCTGTTGACCACAGAATACTCTCTATAAATTGTTTTGGCTGCAACAATGAGCATTGAGATGAAACACATTGCGTATGCCATATGTCAGCAATACATCCTTTGCAAAATAGCATGCATGAATATCCTATGTTCATATTTGGGGTGTTTGAAAATCATTTCATTTCATACACCTGCAATTGAGTACACATGCCTGTCTTTTAGAATAGAGTGATGTTGCTACGTGAGATCAAGTCATAGCTGCACAGACACACCCCTAAAAAGAAAGACACTCTTGATGTTTAAGCTTCTTTTGCGAGTGTCATTCACTATCCTATATAATAGGATTTATGAAGTTGAGACATGATCCCCGCCCTCATGATGGTTTAAACTGTTGCATGCAGCAGCCTCAAAAGCATGTTTGATAGTCCACAATTCAAGGAGAACTTAATTTACTTTCAGCAACTGCTTGCGGAAGGGGTCTTTGATATCTCCTTCTCAGGGGCAAAATCTGAAGACTGCAAGACTTTGAAAAGGCTTGCATTATCCAATTCATCAAAATGCAAATGGGTTGAAAGCTATCATCTACTTAAGGTTTAAGCTAGCTATTAAGATCTGAAATATCATTAGATATTAAGGAAAAATGATTGTGAAGCTGTATAGCAACTTATTAACATCTTTATTTGGTTGCAGAAATGTCAAAATGGTGCTGGAGGATCTGGTGCTTTAGGACCTAATGCCACTGCAGCAAGTAATTTAACAAATGTCAAGAGATCGCGTGACAGCCAAAGTCAAAATCTTCCAGGTTAATATAAAATTTTATTTTTGGCTCTATTTGATGAGTGGCCCCGTTTTTGTCTAAATATATTTGCTGGAAACACTACAAATGGTTTAACTTGGCTTGGGTTTTCCTATGCTTAGGTTTTCCTGTGAAAAGGAGAAAAAAACACTTGAGAAGCCTAAAAAGGGGCTTCAGACAGCTGAGTGAATTTCTTTGCCTTATACAAGGAGGTGTTATACAACTGATGGGCTTAAATGACAGTCTTGTTTACAACTCATGTACAATCTTTAAATCCAGATTTTGAAAATGCATCCATAAAAAATTCTAAACCCTTTATTTTCCCGTCATCTTTGTCCCTTTTTGTTTAGGTTGCTTTTCATTTTAAATGTATAATATGTTAATTAGATAAAGACTGCGCATTTCACACTGACTGGTTAATTACAATAAAAACATATCTAAGTCCTCTGCCTTCTCTCCTTGCTTTCCTCAGTTCCGCTTGTTCTGTCCACCCATTGGTTGCATTCCATTGTTATGGTTCTGGGTGGTTTTGCACTGTCTGGAAGCACAGATTCCTGATAATCAGTTTTGGACTGGACACTGAGGGTTGTACTACTAGGCATTGTGTATACATAGTCTAAGGTCATGACTCATATGTTTGACAGAACAGCATTATGGGGCCTATAAAGTGCTCTTGGACTTGGGATACCGAGGCATAGTAATAAGACAAAACAAATGTGCACTTATTTTCACCAAGAAAATGGATAAGTACTGAGAAATTAACTCTCTCTCTCTCTCTCTCTCTCTCTCTCTCTTAATACAAACATGCAATTATCGTGGTTGTTTGAGTATGACATGATGACTTCATATGCTAAGCCCTATGAACAACTTACTTTGTTCCATTGAGTGAACCATCTGAGCTGCAATATCACTTTACCATTAAATAAAATGTTTGTTCTCTTTGAAATAAGTTAAACATGTACACTGAAATGGTTCTTAAGAAGTATCTTGCATCTCGCAGAAGTAAAGACAATGATGAAGTGCCCAAAAAGGGTGATCATGAAGGCTAGCTATGAGAACAAGGAGCTCATAGACAATGATGGTTCTTGCTTTAGTCCAAGAAGCCTGTTTGCTTTGCCTCCTGATGGTAGCTCCCTCATGCTGGATTCATTACGTTTTGTTGAAGAAAATTCTGATCAGGATCTGCTGCTGGACGTGCCATCCAATGGCTCTTTCCCACAGGCAGAGCTTCTTCACCCAGCTTTAAGTTTTGGTGCACAACAGGCAAGCACTAGTAGTAGCTCAATATACCCATATCATGGCCGTCGCTGACGATGTATACAATTTCTAATCACTAGGGCTATTGTAGACATGTCTTTGAAATCTTTGAATGGGGTTCACATATTTTGGGTGGTAAACAGGAAAAATGTCTGTGAATGAGGTTTGCTGGTTGATCTTTCTTTCTTAACCTTTTTGAACTTGAAAAGCAAGGGATGAACTTTGCGGGCTTTTTTGTATAGGTTACAAATAGATTGTAATATATAAGCTCATAATACAGAAGTGGTAATTTGCAGAGTTTTGTATGCAATATTAGTTTTTGTCTTGCATAATAACTTTGAAGATACCCTACTGTTGCCTTCCTTTCTTTATACTCTTTATTTTTGTGTGAAGAGAAAAGTAAAATAAGAAGAAAAAAAAAAGAGAGGGGAAAGGACCTTGTGGGGATGCATGTGAAGGAAGTGGACTCTTAGCCTACCTTTATGGCTTTTGTAGGATACCTGCATTGTTCAATGAGGTGACTGCATCTAAGGATAAGATTTCTGTCAGCTATCCAAGAAAAGGAAAGAAGAGAAAAAAGCAAACATATCCTTGGATTTATTGTCTAGTGGGAAGGGGGTTATTATGTAAGAATACCAGTGCTTGTTTCTTTGACAAGATTACAAGCTCTGAACAACAGTTATTAGTTTCCGAGACCATTTTTACGGCCATTTTAGGTGTTCTTTATGTGAAGAGAGGGATAATGAAACTTAGGCTTTGTTTGATTCGGCGTAAAATGTTCTCAGGACAAAGGTTTTTCTTATAAAACAAAATTGATTGAGCTTGGTCCAAAGTTAATTGCCTACAATTTGTTATATTGTCGCATTTGCAGCATAAAGGTGTTTAATCATGCAAGTTAAAGCGATTATGTAGAAAGAATTGGCAAATCATCCAAGCCAATTTCAGGAGTGGAAAGGCCGCAAACAAAGGCCTCTTTTGGCATTTGAAAGGTGCCCTGAAGCAGATGAATGCCCACTGAAGGATAATTTTTTGTGACTTTTTGTTAGCATTAAACCATTATAAATTCCACCAATCGTTACTGTTCAATCAAACATGGATATACACAATTAGATGGAACAATTAGAATTTTGTAGGGATTGTTTATTTTTCTGGTAACCTCACTGAAAGGCACCATGGTTGCAACATTTGCACAAGAGGTACTCCATACAAAGGGTGCAACAATGTTGGGGGTGGTTAATCCCAAATGACTCGTTCTCAACTCATATATATCTGCCATCTTAGGGTTGTCCACAGAGATTATCCTAGCCAAGTCATCCATCAAAATCCTTCTCTGTGGGGCCCTGTGAATCATCTTCTAAAGACTGTTTTAGTGTAAAGCAAATATGTTTTATAGGTGGAAAGATAAAGTGTAAGTTCACGACTCAGTGAATTAAGCACACAAGAAACATGTCAATATGCAGTAAGCTTAGTTTCTTATATATATATAAAGACAAATCACACGCAACATCATGTTGAGGTTTGTGTGTCCCGTGGAACTTTAGGTATAACATCAGTGCCTCGATGAGGTACAATAGCTAGCCACCACTAGTTGTTCAACCGGGCTCGATCCCAAGTAATCCACACAACTAGCGATTCTACAAGACATGATCGTCATCCATACATGGTTGTGCTTGTCACTTTAGCCTTTGGATCTATTCTAAGGTAGAGAACAACAAAAATGAACAAGGGTCATAGGGTTAAGCCTATATACATAATATGCACATGCTCCATACTATTCATTCATTTTTCCAATGATAGCTATGTCATATATATAAGAATATTAACCACTTTAAACAACTTAGAGTTAGGGTTTTTCTTTAGAAAGCTTAAACCTTTCTCTCAAACAAAGCTTAGAACACCCAAAATGAATGCAACTACGAGAAATATAACAAATAACATGAGAAACACTAGTAAGAACAGCTATTCTCACATTGTGGAGCCTTGATCTCTCAAAGTCCTTAAGAATAAAACCTCATTTCCCTCTATCTCTCTCTCCTTAGATGCCCTAGTCGGCCAAATGGTCACTAGGGTTGCTCTTTAATAGCTTAACCATTGCGTCTGTATGTATTGAACGTATTCAAATTGCAAAAGTGTCTTAACACCAATCGATCACTTGACTTTTCTGGCACTTAGTAATTTAATCACAACACAACGGGTGACCAATCACCTAGGCGTTAGGACTAATCAATCACCTAGTGCTCAGTAGTGATTGATCACTCAATCCCAAATTTGGCCAAAGTGTTGAACCATGCCCATTTTTCATAATTTTCATGTCAAACCTTGTTCCCTTTTAACTCTTAAGTCCCAATTAATTATTTCTTAACCCTAATTTAGATAGGAGTATTACACGAGTTGGGTAAGTAGTACAAGCTACGCAAAGTAATATATGTTCCACAAAAAGGAATGAATCCCTAAATATTATGGACTTAATTTGACCTAATGTTTTTAACATGCCAATCAGATTCTTCCATTGCCTACCATGACAAAACGTACCATATGATTTATATGAAGTAGGTTACTAACCTAACCAATCCTATAGTTTGGGATTAGAGATTAATGAGAAAATTGTGGCTTCCCTTCCATGTTACCCTCCAACACTTCAACTATCTTCATAAAACAAAAAACTTAATAGATATGACAATGTTAGCTTGTTTGAGAAGACATTCTTCCCGATTATTCTCAATTTTTTTTTTTTAGTTGATTTGACACTACTAACACTCAATTCAACTCAAAATTTTTCAACTTTATTCAAAATTTTATATTCTTCAAACAACCCAAACATAATCTCAACTATTTTTTCTCTTCGATATTCGTAATTTTAAATTCAATTTAGTAGATTGGAAAAAAATCGCAAACCCAAGCGAGCTTGTTTAGATCTTTTAAATTTTTCGAATATTTTATTGGATTTGGCTTAGGTACTGTAAAAAAAACCTATATGAAATTTTTTATAATTTTTTCAACGGTTTAAATTTAATTTTACTCTGTCTTTTACATACAAAACTTGAAATTAAATATAGACTATTAAAAAAACTACGAGAGATCACCTAAATCAAATCTTATTCTATCATGTACATTTCCTTATCTCGCAATTATTGTTTCCATATTAAATGGTTAAAATTTTGCCATATAAATATTTAGAGGAATGATAGAAATATAACTTTGGTCCAACTTTTCTTTTATGTGGTCATTTTTAAAAAATAAAAAATAAATTTTTGAAGTAATAACATCATATATGGTCATTTTTTTTTTAATTTTTTTTTTTTAAAAAAAAAAAGTCTTATATATATATATCAAAGAAAAAAAATGAGCACATAGGATGTTGTTACTTCATATTTTTTTAATTTTTTTTTTAAAAAAGGGGATAAATGCAAAATTGGTTCTTGTAGTTGGTCTAATTTACAAATCACTCCCTGTGGTTTAAAAAATAATTTATAGGTCCCTAGGGTAGGCCAAAATAACATTGTACTCATTGAACTCATTTTTCGTTAAATGACTTAACGAAAACCATTATATTGCCATGTCACACCCAATAAAAATAAGACACGTGTTCATTTTCATTTATGCTTTTAAAAAATGACAAATAAGCTTTTCCACATCATTTTGAAGCTCCAACGCACACTCCACAACAAATTAAATAAACCTAATCCCTCTAGATCCCTTGTGCCGCCATCGTCTTCATTTTCCCCTACGATTTTTGCCGTTGTCTTCATCTTCTGATGGGTGTGATCTTTGATCTGTGAATTGCTCTAAGATTTTTGGGCATCTGCATTTTTTGATTAGAGCATTTTTTGGCAGTTTTTCCATGGAAATTCGAATTTGTTTTTTTGGCATTGAAGCATCTTCAAAAATTGTTTCCGGGCATCGGAAACAATCTATTCCTCTCTCTGTGTTTTTTTTTGTTTTGGGAAGATGAAGACGACAGCGGCAAGAATCGGTGGAAAAGATGAAGACGACAGCATGAAGATGAAGATGAATACAACGGCAAGAATCGTTGTGGAAGATAAAGACGACGGCGGTATAAGGGATATAATTTGACATGGAGTGTGTGTTGGAGCTTCAAAATGATGTGGAAAAGCTTATTTGTCATTTTTTAAAAACATAAATAAAAAAGAACACGTGTCTTATTTTTATTGGGTGTGATGTGGCAAAGTAACGGTTTCTGTTAAATCATTTAACGGAAAATGAGTTCAGGGAGTAAAATATTCTTTTGGCCTACCCTAGAAACCTATAAATTATTTTTTAAACCACAGGGAGTGATTTATAAATTAGGCCAACCACATAGACTAATTTTGCATTTATCCTTAAAAAAAATGACCACATAAGAGAAAAGTTGGGCCAAAGTTGTGTCTAGCATTTCTCCAATATTTATTATTTCAACTATTTATTATATATTTCATATTTTTTTAAAAATAAATAAAACATTAGACATTACATTTGAAAATAACATTGAGAATTGAGGAAACCTTTCTACTATGAATTCTAATTTCTAAAGGACGTTGAAATAATGTGGGCCGGGCAGGTCAAGTTGGGCCTCCTAATAAACATATCTCGAACGAAACGGCCCATGGGAATCCCGTACTCTCTCTGTATTTGGCGCCACCAACCCTAAAAAACCACATTCTTCCTTTTCCCTTTGCTGAGCCGAGCCGTTGCCGAAAGCGGGCAAAAGGGAAAAGATGAAGTACAACCCCAGGGTGTCGAGCTCTCGCCGGAAGAGCCGGAAGGCGCACTTCACGGCTCCATCGAGCGTGCGGCGCGTCATGATGAGCGCGGCGCTCTCGAGCGAGCTGCGGACCAAGCACCAGGTGCGGTCAATGCCGGTGCGCAAGGACGACGAGGTGCTGGTGGTGCGTGGGACGTACAAGGGCCGCGAGGGAAAGGTCGTCCAGGTGTACCGCCGCAAGTGGGTCATCCACGTCGAGCGGATCACCCGAGAGAAGGTGAACGGGTCGACCGTCAACGTGGGCGTCAACCCGTCGAAGGTGGTGATCACGAAGCTCCGCCTCGACAAGGACCGGAAATCACTGCTGGACGCTAAGGCCAAGGGTCGCGCCGCTGCTGACAAGGACAAGAGCGCCAAGTTCTCCGCGGAGGATATCATGCCAACCGTCGATTAAGGAATCGGTGAAAGACTCTGATTCATTGATTTCTCATACATTATCACCTGCTTTTCGGTTGTTTTTTCTGCTTTGGCTTTTAACATTGGAATCAAATTATTGGATTTTTTGTTCCTCCCTCCTTCACTCTCCCCCTTTCTACAGTGACCAAGTAGAGATGAGAATCACATAAAAATTCATATGCCTACAATCACAAACGGAAACGAACCCTTGCTTTGTGTTTGATGAAGAATTAGAGAAATTCTTAGTGCTTGTTTGGCAAATCGATTTTTGTTTTTGTTTCTGGAAACTATTTTCAAGAACAAAAACATAAACAAATTCTATTGTTTTTTCTCTGAAAAAGCTTTTGGCAAACTGTTTTCGAAAACATTTTTTGAAAATTTGCTACAACATCATTTCACCAATACCAAAATATAATCTGAATCTAAGACCCAAAACCAATCAAAATGATATGCGTATGTGTGTGTTTATATAGAATCCAGCAAAACATATTAGAGAACGATAAATTACTATGGAAGTGAAGCAAGTAGGGTTGTAAATATACATAACTACTTATGAACATATTCGGGCTCGGCTCAATTGTTAAATAGGATGTTCTCGATCATTAAACGATACATACTTGTATAAATTTGGCTCGTCTTTTATATATATATATATATAATTCACTATCAAGTTGCATAATTCCCGAAAAGAAAAGCTTTATTAATCATGATTCATATTCATAGTCTCTCTCACTAGTGCATCATACTACAACAATCTCTCATTTATTTAGAGCGACGCAAAGAACACTTGCGTCCACAAAGCACACACTAATAGGATATTTTCCCAATTACTGAAAACAAATATTCAAATAACTATTTTCCATTAATCGCTTTTAATTTAATTAATTAAGCGACAAGCTGAATGGCCGAGTCATAAGCAACCCCAGGCTTCCAATCTCCCGGCAGACCATTTCTCGACTTCACCCACGTTGTACCTGCGCTGCCACACACTTGGAACCTCAACTTTATCGAACCACTTCCAGTTGGTGGGTTAGCCATGTCCCACACCGCCCCGTATGTCCTACGCATCCCCCTCCATTGCTGGCTATCCTCCTGCATGCACCATAACAAAACAAACAAAAAACCCACATCCATTATTAATTCTATTATATATATAGTGGTGGCAATTTATTTTATATGTCGGGTTCAGATTGTGTTGTGCTGGGATGTAAATATAACAGTAAAAATCAGATATTATATCAGCGCCTTGTGTAAAAAAAAAAATTGTTATGATCCAAGAACTAATTTTTACTGCAAACTCATCTAATTATACGAGAGTCTACTCAATAAAATTACTCTAAGATTATATAGATCAACCGTAACTCAACACATTTAATTAAGCGGGTTAGTCCTTTTAACCTTAACCCACTAATTTTTTGTTAGATTCATGTAAAAAAATTGTTAGCCCTAATTCTAGTGTCGTGTGTCGAGTTTGGATCATATATAAATAAATTATAATCCGATCCCTTTAATTACATTAAATTCATTTCATTTTGGGTACCATTAGTTCCATATATATATATATATATATATATATATATATATATTTACGAAGTCAAAAATTGAAGGATCTACGTTGGTACCTGCCACAATTCAACGGCTGTGATGTCATTTTGTCCAGCAACATAAATAACGAGTAAAGCGAGGTAGTGAGGGAATCTGCTGTTTTCGTGGACCTTAACCATGAGGTTGTGACCGGAGTATTGGCATGAGACCCGTCGGTATTCGACGTCGATGACGCCGTAAGCCAGCAACTCCTTGGCCACATTGGCACGTGCCAACCTCACGAAGGCACGTGGGCTGAGGATGAAGTCGGTTCTGTCTCCTTCGCCGTAGTCACTCACCACTATCTTCACCCCTTCATCACTGCAATATTCTGGTGTTGTGCACCGTACCTGTCTCATTAACAAACAATATTTAAACTAAATTAAAAATCTAATTAAATTAATTAATTAATTGTACATCACTAAAGCAAAAAAAAAACACAAAAATTGTTACTTTTTTTCATTAGGCCACCACAATTGTATATTGTCCTCCAACTTCATTTTTTTAAAAAAAAAAAAAAAAAAAAAAATTATGGGGAGTGTTTCCAAACAATTTAAAACACCCGAATACCACTGTGCTTATGTGTCTGAATTGCTAGTAATTTAAACAGATAATATGATAAATTCTATATAAAACCTACCCATTTAAATAAAGTTAGGCTGCTCGAGTACCTATTTGGACAGGTAGGTCCTATATATATAATCTCTTATATTACCTAATAATTAAATTACTAGCAATTCGGCCGGTTAATTTGAAGAGTGTTTGATGAAGTTCTCTCTAATAAATGTTTATTTTTTTTTGGTTCATGAGTACTGTTGGACCCATGATCACAACCTTCACTACATGAAAACTAATAAGAGGGATACAAGTCCACCATGTGACAAGCATTCAAAGACCATATTTAAAATTTTCTCGTTAAAAATGGCATTTAGTTTTTTCTCTCGATCAGAGCTAATTACCGACTCGAGCATCAGAGTATCCCTGATCTCCCGAGAACCGGTGAGTTTTCGATAACTGTTTTCGTTGTTTTAGTTTGCAAATGACTCGTTGCCTGTCCAAAAAAAATTGATTAAATTTGACCTGATAGCATGCACCACAGCCAGTTCCATTCCTATAGAGCCTGGAAACTCCAGCCACGCTGCCATCATTGACAGTCCTTCCGAATTCGCCAAACCCACAAGCTCCACCTATAACACACCACATTAATTATCAGCTCAACTATATAATTAACACGATAAGTTGGATTACTAATTTTCTACGTACGCATGCATGGCAAGATTAGCATTTTCAAAATACTTTTATTCACATGCAGCCAACCCAGTTTGATATCTATTTATGCCTTAATTAAGCATGAGTGTAATATCACGATCCTTAAATCAGCACTCATAAAATAATAATAATAATAAACTGATTTTCACTGTCATGTCGTTTCAGTCGTATAACAGTCTACTAAATAACATTACTCCTTAAACATGCATATATTAACATACTTGGAGTCCCATAGCAATCAGGGCTACCGTAGTAGGTTGCTCTTGAGCGTGTAAAAGTGTCTTGAGAAGTAGATGGTGCAGGCAAGAGCAGAATGACACAAAGAAGACAGATTAGGGTTTCAGGTGCAAACCCCATGCCTTTGATATAAGATAATAAGAAGCAGATGAATATGAAGTAGGAGAGTAGGAGAGATGGGAATTGCCAATAAATATAACCCCATATTTATAGCTGGAGGCCTTGAGGAAATGCGTTGAGGTAAAAGGTACCTTTTTCTCCCCACTTGGGACTAGGGAATATTAATGCTTGCTTACCAAATAAAAAAGGTAGTGAGGTTTAGGATTAGACTAATCATGCATGTTACAAGTACACCCCCCTTTATTTACCTCTTAAGACTATTCTCTAATAACGTACAATGCATCTATTATGCTAGTAGAATTGGATCCATCCATTACGTACAAATCTTGCCAACTCTTTTCTTCTGCCTACCTCATGCATCTGCAGTTTCTTTTAGAATGGGACTAATTATTTTTGACACGGTAAGTGAACCTGGCATGAATTAAATACAAAATCAGTGAGTTAAAGTTAACATATATAATCTTATATTCATATTTCGACACGACCCAAAAACCCAAACTCAAAACGCGAACAAGAACTTACTCCCTTAGTTGGGAGCTAAAACCTTGAGTCCATTCTATAATAACAATGCATCTATTATGCTAATACAAGGATCTATCCATTACAACTCTTGCCAACTCTTTTCTTCTACCTACCACTTTGCACCTGCATTATCGTTTAGAATGGGGTTGTTAATTTTTAGCACGATTTGTGAATCTTATACGAATTCAACACGAAAGTAATGAGTTAAGGTTAAAGGATTTGATCTGTTTAATTAAATAGATCGAGTTAGGACTGATTTAGATACATGCGTCGATGCAATTCGAACCCGACACGTGGATATGAATTTCAACCCCTAGTTTAGTAAAAACAACATGATCCTAGTTGTGCAAACAAGGGGTAGCAAAAGCTATGTTAAACAACCGGATTAACGCAGACCCACAAAGACATCATCTGTTTGGTTACAACGCACTAATTGGTCTTCTTCGTGTCAAAAGAATTGAATTTCATGATTAAGAGCTCAAAAGTTTGGGAGATTAGCACTAATAATTCCGTTAGTAGCTCACAAGATTAATACAACAAATTGGATTTGAACTTTTGACGCGTCAAAAACCAAAAAGATGCTAAAGCAATTGGTGTCAGCACAGGAGGAGGATATAGTACAAGTGCTAAATATCAAATATGTATAGGAGATAGGTGTACGAGCATAGATTTAGATTCACTATTGGGGTAGGTGAGCCTTGATCTGAACCGTCCATTTTGTTGTTTTTGAAGCACTATCTTGGAAGTGAATCTATGATTATCCTAATCATCAACTTGATCAATTTCATCATTATTTGGATTTTAAATTTTACTTTATCTGGCCGGACACAATCATAAGGTCTAGCTTCGTTTACCATCATAAGACATAGAGATGCACCATCATTCGAATGGTACATAAGCATGCAAAATAAACCAAGCTGTTCTTAAATTGCTTGCTTCATCTTATCTTGTATCTAGAGATTATTGCTCATTTTGTATAGATCCTATTCGAATTGTGCTAGTGCTTCTAACCCTTCAACCACCCTCTCCGATGGTTGTTGTTACCAAACAAGAGTTTGGGTAGGGTTATAGGGTATTTCAAGGGTCATGCCCATATCTGCGTCCCTTTCATTAAAGATTTGAATAAAGTTAAAAAAATCTCGAGACGGTCGTGTCTCGCTCACTGGTTTGGTGCTTAAATTGCTTTATACAGCCCATTTATTGGCTTTTGCCCAAGATTCAAAGGACCAAGTCATTTATGATTCGTTTGAAATTATTTGTTGACCCATTTCCTATTTTCAGTTTCTTTTTTTGGCATTGTATTTTTCGTTTGAGTTTATTATTGGGAAACCCACCCATTTTTTTCAGTTTTTTATACCTTGGACCCTTTCCTTATTTGCTTCAAAAATTAAAAAAAAAAAAGCTCATTGCAAATTTGACTTGAATTCAATTGTTTATTGGTTATGTTAACTTTTATAAGTTTATGAATAAAAACTAATTTATCTAATTAATTAGAATAATAAAATTCAAACAATTAACTAATTATTAGTATGAATTTACAATATAAACCTCATGTAAAGAATTTGAACTTGATTACAACCCTAGCCATCTTCTTTGGCCAAACTTCTTTTGCTCTATCCATGACTCATTCAAAACAACCAAACCTTTCGGTGGGTTATGCTATTTAACAATATATATATATATAATAAAACATGGGTATAACACGTAGGATACAACGCAAAAGGTGAATCTTCCCCTTTTTCGTGCAATATATGTAAACCATGATTCAATGCATGCTGTCACCAAGTCTAGTAATACATGAACAGCGCAATAAAAATTTGTTTTTTTGTTTTTTGCACAGGCACGCTTGAAATAGACTGTTTGACATCAACAAGGATCAGACCAGAATACCCATTGGTAATCAATCCTCTACTGCTGCCAAGGAATTATGAGTTTCTCCACCTTTGGTGTGTTACTGCTAGCTGCTTGATGCTCAGATTTTGTTCGTGTATGCTGCAGCTCTTGCTCTGGCTATCAAGAAAGAGGTAAAAATCCAGAAGAGAGCAATTAAAGATGAGAAATTATAATGACCAATAATATATATAGTAAAGTACAATCAACCTTAGAGAGTTGTTATTATTATGACACCACTTCACAAACATGTATACCTCGCTTTCCCCAACATAAAGAATCACAAAGGAATATTATGATACCCATTTTGGCATGAAAGACAGAATCTTAAATCATTAATTAATCTGTTCACCATGAAAATAATGATTATTTTTAAGAGAGTCACAACTCAAAGAAAGCGACTATCACTGTAACGAGAAGGATCCACTCCATTTCAAGTGAAATGGAGAGGGTCCATTTAGTATATTTAGAAAGGCATAATTGTCCATTTAATTTTTGAACAAATTTTTTTAAACAACTATGCCACCCTAAATACACTAAATGGACCTCTCCATTTCAAGTGAAATGGAGAGGATCCATTTCCCACTGTAACAGGGCTTGGGCAATGACATCACTCTCCATCACTCTCCATAAATGGATCATAACAACTTTAAGCAAATCAAGGACACACTGTCGATACTAGCGACCAAACTACGTGTCCTACACTTGTCACTTGTCACTTCTTCTCCTTACTCGAGTTTTCAAGAAGAAGAAGAGCAATAATGGTAAAGATGGTGCAGTCATAAAAAGAAAAGAAGTAGCAATCACAATTGAGACTACAGCAATGAATAGGTTAAAAAAAGAAGCAGGTGAAGTTCTGGGTGCCACGATACGACAGAGTATACAATTTCAGACTAGAGTGGAAAAAGTTCAGAAAATAATGTTTTTCAAAATGTCACTCATACGGAGTGCTTGCTTCCATCATCATGTTAGAGAAAGCTGAGAAACCCCAAGGAATTGGCCCAAGTGGTAAGAGCTGTAAGCCTCGTTTGATTTGCGGATTGTCTTGTCCATTAAAAAAGGACTAACTACCACTGAGAATAGAAGAGTATGGAATAAATTAGCTATTCTTATTCCTTTGTTTGGTTGTAACACTGGAATAGACTACATAATCATATTCTTTCGTTTGGTACACTACAATATGTTGGTAGATAGAATCATATTGTGATCTTATTTCCTAAAATACTCATATAATACAAATACAATTTATACTATTAAGGACCTTTTTTTAAAAAAAAAAAAAAACATAAACAACTATACTATAATTTTTTTTTTTATATATTATTTATATAAAAAAATCACATAATCATCATATCAAATCTGGGTCCAAACTTTACTAAAAGATAAAATCTAACAATACCCCATTTAGTTTTTCTCCAACAAAAAAATTATAGTTGAAGAAAACAGAATCAAACTAAATCTTGAATTCTAATGCCAATCAAACTCAATCAAGAAAAATAAACGGTATAGGAAGTAAAAAAAAAAAAAAAAAAAAGAGAGAGACGGAGAAACAGAATCAAAAGAAATAAAAAAATAAAAAATAAAAACTGAGAAACAGTACAGAGAAAGAGAGACGAAGAAACAGAATCAAGAAAAATAAACGGTAAAAAAAAATAAAAAAAATGAGAGAATGAAAAAAAGAAACTGAGACTCACTTTGAGAGATGGAGATTGTGAGAGCCTCGTAGGTGTGAGAAGGGTAGGGTTTTTTTTGACAATTTTACACGTTAATTTTAATCTCAGAGTAATGGATTAGCTAAGTCACTCATTTTTTAGTGGCTTAGTTAACCCTGTGTGTATGAGATTAGTAGTCTCATGGAAATAGAGTATTCCCAGAAATAGAGTGTTACCAAACAAAGGACTAGCTATACCTAATGTTACCTAATCCAATCCAAGGATTTAATTCACGAACCAAACGGGGCCTTAGTCTTGGTGGTATTCCCATCAAGTCCAAGGTTTAAATCTCTTTAGGTGCAAACAATTTCTTGTGACCAGCTTGCCTTTGAAGTTGGAATATTACCCGATCCATGTGGAGGGGGCGCTTTGCACGGATTCAAGGTTTACCTAACAGGGGAAGGTATACAAAGTGATCTTCCCTTGAAGGGGTTCCTCGTTGTAAAAAAAAAAAAAAGAAGAAGAAAAAAAAAAGGGAAGATGAGAAAACCATCCTATCTATGCCTCGATATGACAGGACACCTGTTAAAACTTGTGGTGCCATATGACCCCCTAACTAACCAGTCTTACGCCTGAATGCCATTAAAAACAAAAAGTGCACAGCACAAACAATCTATTAGAAAGAAGAATAGAACAATCTATTAGAGACTGCTAGTGAAAACAGGGCCCTGATTGTAATCCACGAACTACTACATGACATAAAAACCTATATGCATAAAAAGCAGTTTAATTGTCGTATAATTCACATTCTGACAGTGACTTGCGGTTGTGCTTTACCTGACTATTCCACACAATAAATAAATCCATGTTTTCCTACAGTCATATAAGTTGTGCCCTTTTCAGGTCAGAGACAACTCCCCGGTCTTCGGAACCTCTTTCATTGTACAGTACCTGGGCATATGACGGAAATACTCAGTTATTATTGTATGAAAATTAGACCAGACATTAAAGTAAATCATTCTGCTGGAAACACCTTATCAATGATGCCATATTCAACTGCTTCACTGGGACTAAAATATTTTGGACGCCTGATGTCAGCTTCAATCTGCTCAGGTGATTTTCCAATATTCTTTGACAGAAGATCAACCTTGCATGTAAATTAAATAACCATGTCAGGTGGTATATCGGCCCACAATTAAATGCACATCTAAATGCAAAGTAGCTAAAGTCTATCAGTCAAATCAGAATCAACTCAGCGCCATTAGAGCTGTTTAGATGCAATTGCAGCAGCATTTTATACATAAGCACTTTTTATTCTTTTACTTTTTTTGGAGGACTGAAATAGAAGCTTAAATATTGGTTTCTAACAGTGCTGTCATTGCTTCATATAACAAAACCAAGACTCTAAAGCTCAAATACAGGTTAAACACTGGGCAATTGGACAAATTTTTATGTCCAATTGATGAGTCTCTTGCAGTTCTTCGACCATTTATTAAAATATGTTAAACATGATAACCAAAACCTGCGTTTTTTCTCTCTTCCTTTTTCATTTTCAAACTAACCCCTCTCCCTCCATCTCTCACTCTCTCCCAGACACCCATGCTCGCACACGCAATGAATGAGTCATTTACTATTTAACAATCACA
Organism: Corylus avellana; assembly: GCF_965113065.1. NCBI lineage: Eukaryota > Viridiplantae > Streptophyta > Magnoliopsida > Fagales > Betulaceae > Corylus > Corylus avellana. The sequence continues at coordinate 27,862,492 of NC_142492.1, forward strand.
TACATGGCTCCCTAAAGTGGATGAATATGATATTAAGTTTTATACTCACTTATAATGGATTCGTAGTAGGAATAAAAATCTTAGTCATGCGAAGAGATATCTTGAAAAATAGACGCTTATTGACAAATATCTGCTGAACCATATAACCCATACGTCTTTCATTGATTAATATATAACATAATTTTTGAAATTGGTTCCACTTGCTTGCCATTTAACAAAGAAAAAGAAAAAGTGTAAAAACACCTCCTTTTCGTTTTTAATAAGCTTTGCTGATCATAAAACAAAGCAACAAGGAGCTTCTAATCATCCTTCCAACTCGTTCATCAAACAATGAAATTACCCCGCTTAATAGAAATTTCAAAATGTATAATAGTGATCAAGAATGGAACATGAAAGGGCGAAAAAGTCTAATATAATGGATCATTAAACATACCAACTCTGCCTTCACATTCTTTACTTCTTTTCTTGCCAGGTCAATATCAGTTGCTTGACCTTGGAACCTGGCAATTGGCTGCAGATGATTGAGAAATAAGACCACAATTTTTGTAGGAAATGTAATCCAGGTGTAAACACCACTATATCATATCAATAGCAAATTTCCAACCTTGCTAAAAGGCAAAGCAAGACTGTCACAGAAGGCAAAGACAACATGAAAGGACAATATTTCAAAGCATTAGAGATCACTGGTCGCCAAGAAAAAAACCTGCTTTATCATGATTGTTGATGAGGGCAAAGCAGAACGGTTTCCCTTCGCACCAGCAGCCAAAAGTAAGGCTGCTTCTCCCCAGGCATTACCAACACAGAGAGTAAATATAGGTGGTTTGACATACCTGCAGTGGAAGAGAATACCTATGTGACAAACACACCATAGAGTTCATAAACTCCACAATTGTAGACATACATAAAGTCCACAGTTGATTTGCAAATGGAAATTATTTTCCAAGCTTATTTGATATCCTTTCACAAAAGAGAACCACTGAAACAAAGGTTATTAAATCATCAATTACACCAAAGCAAGTAAATGATGAATGAGACCAAAAAAAAAAGTATATATATATATATATCAACTATAGAATGGATAGGGGGCTAAAACTTTTTTTTGATAAGTAATTGACTCATATTATTAAAAGCATAAGGCGCCCCTAAGTACATAGAAAGTATACAGAAGGAAACACCTAGTTCGAAGAAGCAAAAAAGAACAAGGGATAGGGGCTAAAACTAAGTACACAAGTAAGCAAAATGTGGAAGTCCTTAAAGTGCAAGAAGATAAAATCAACACAATTGATGGCAAAGTTGGAACAATTTCATTATACACTGAGCTTTGTGTAAGCTCAGATATTTTAAATAATAAAAATAAAATAAACATAGGTATGTGGAACTTTTAGGAGATTTAATCACCGAGATCTAGCGGCCAGGTAGTTTTAGAGGCAAAGCGACATTTAAACTCTAAAGACCTCAGCATTATTCACAAAGCACAAAATGAGATGATATCTGAATCAGTTTAAACATTCTAGATTACAACTTTAAACTCAAAATATGGCCAAAAGAATCAGAAGACAAAGAGGTTCTACGTCATCTGTAAAGTTCACTAAATGAATACATGAACTGCTCAACATAATATAGACATTACAATAGGTGAATGATGACATATTTGTGAAAGCATAAACATTAATGACCTCATAACATCATAAATAGCAAAAGCCTCAGTCTCGTAACCCAACTTCTCGCCACCCTGAAAAGAAGTGCAAAATGCTATTAAAGGCACAAATCATTGCAATTAAATATTGAAGCACCATTTTTCAGCATCATATCAAAAATTGGTTTATTAAGATGGAACCAACAAAAAAGAAAATATTGATATTTGAAAGTTAAAAATGGAGACCCTGATGCTGGTTTTTTTTTTTGGGTGGGGGGGAGGGGGGGGGGGGGGGGGGGCGGGCTCTGGGGGGTGCTTACTATTGGAGCAAAAGGCTAAGTTTGATTTTCAATAGCTTTAATCACATCATCTCTTCCCTTATGAGCATATACCTTTTCCCTCACTGTACCTTTACTCCATATTAATGCTGTCTATGTGTAAATTAAGCTCTTAAGTATCATCATAGTTATTTTTATCATTTATTCATAGCATATATCCAATAATTCATTATGCTTCCTCAGTTTTGACGGTTCTATAATCTTCTGTAAATCCATAAAATGAAACCACTACCTGGGGGCCCTATGTCAAGCAAGAACATCAAGGTGGAATCCATGATTGCGAGCCAGTGCAACTTCTTTCTTTCTCCTCAGTTTTCATAGCAAGAGCTATCAAATATATTCATACATTTGATAAAACTAACAGCATATTTATTTTAATTCCTTTCTTTTTCTTCGAACAGGAAACACAAAGGATAGTGTTTGATAAGGAAGAATCAAGCTTGCAGATCTAGTTAATCCGTTTGTATAAGATAGTTTCCAGACATCCATAATGGACAGTCAAAAAGAATATCCAAAGAAAGTTTCAGAAGCAAGCTAGAGAAACTAATGAAAATATTGACCTTGGTGGTTCCAGTGGAGTTTATGTATAGGTAGATAGGCTTGTCAGCATCTTCGTACTGAAGGTACAAAAATTCTGCTAGTATCAACTCTGTGACCGAAGGAACAAGGGACATGCCCAAGTAAACAATCCGGTTTTTGTACAGGTAAGACGCCAGGTCTGGAGGAGGTTGCTCCCATGCACTTCCCCTCGAAAATGGAATAACCTGTCCACAAATATATCAGAGAACTGCATTCGTAGAAGTTCAGCAACACGTATGGTATCTTAGGGTGATATATAAGGAACTGAATGTGAAGTAGAACAACTAGATGCTGCTCACATGAAAATCAAAGTAAGGGTTAGACCACATATTGTTGTATTGCATAAACCCAATCAGCAACAAGTACTGTTACAAGTGCATTTTAGCTGTGACATATTTGAAGAAATGATGAGGTTTTAATCGGTATATCTTAATGCATAGGCAATAACTAAAAATCAGCATACTGCATATGAACTACACAATCTGAATACTCTAGGACATATGCCAAATGTCTTAGTGAAATTACATAAAAGCTACTGCTTTGAATTTTACCTTGTGATAAGTTAAATGTCCTATATAAACAAGTTCATCCATTTCAACTATTAGAATATTAATTGAATTTAACCCCAAGGGGTTGGCCCAAGTGGTGGAGGCCTTGGTCTTGAGGTATCATCCCTTCAAGATCCAAGGTTCAACACCTCATGGGTGCAAACAATCCCTTGAGGCCACACTCCCTAGTAAAAAGCCAGCGATTTAACCAATTCTATGTAGGAAAACTTCTGAAGGTGCTGTGCACGGGACCGAGGTTTACTCTGCAAGGGTGAGTCCGAAAGGCCCTACCTTAGAGAGGTTCCCCGACATCAAAAAAAAGAATATTAATTGAATTCACACTTTTTTATAAGCTTAAAATTTTCAAACAGCTGATAATTGAATATGGTATCAATGCCCGAGTCTATAATTTACCTTCCATTTTCAAGTTTTCAAGTAAAATATTCTAAGTATTAAACCTCACTTATTGAGGGATTATTAGCTTAAGTTTTTAGGACAAAATGTGACTCAACGTCTACTTCTTCCATTCTAGACCTAAAGTCTAGAAGGTTGGGGTGAGTCAAATTTTAATGTTTGATTTTTTTAATTTTTTTTTACATTAAATTTCCTTTTCTATAACACATTCGAGTTTCGCAGTTGAGCTTTTAATCCAAATTCTCCATCCGAAAATCATATTAGACTCACACACACAAGTATGCATATACATTATTGACAACGCATAAACCCTGTAAAACCTGACAATTTTTAAGTTACCCGATTAGATAAACAAAAAATTAGAGAATTTCTCGAAATTCAAAGCCAATCACGACGACCTAGAAACCTAGCAAACGATTTTAACAATGCATTGGTATTTGGGACAGAGTTGTACCATGGTTACGACACCTCGCTTGCCCTTCGACGCCAGATTGAGAGACAAGGGACGGAGCTTGTGGCCGGAGAAGTCGGCGGAAACGCTGCCGCCGGCGAAGGTAGGGAGGAAGTTGGTGGAGAGAGAGGCTCTGGGAGAGTAAGAGTTTAAGGTGCGGTTAGGGTTTAGGGTTCGGGAAGTGATGGGCGGTGCTAACATGGGCCGGTGGAGCGCAAAGCTCGGAGCGGTGGTGGCGAACTCCATAGCAAGCGGTTGGTGCTGCGCAGAGTGAGAGTGAAATAAACGAATAGCGGAAGATTGAAATGGAAAGCCTATCTATGAAGCGGAACACTTGAACTCAGCCCAAACCCAATCTATTAAGCTGGCCACTTGAACCCGGCCCAAGCCCAATCAATGCAACCATCAGCTAACTAATTCGGTGTTGTAGTCCACCTTTGGTTACCTCTTTTCATGACCCTTACAAAGGCAAACGGATCCTCTCCAAATGAAATGGAGAGGAACCGGTTGCTTCCTTTTGAGGGGCAAAATTGTCTATCAAAAGTGAAATTATAATTTTGCCCCTCAAATTTCAACAATTAGTTCCTCTCCCTTTCATTTGAACCATACAAAGGATGGGTCTTTTATTGTTCTATTGGGTTCATTTATGGATCTATGTTTTATTTTTTGTTCTTTTTTTGGCATTGCTTTTCTCATTTGGGTATTTTATTGGAGACCCACCTTTAGGGGTGTGTATCAATTTGGTCGGTGTTGGTATGGGCATTTTTTTGTGAAATTTGGTGAAGTCGATTAATTAACCAACTTCATACTTACAAGAAATAGTTTTGACCTTTTCGGCTAATCACTTAGTCGGTTAATAGGTGATCAGTTAATTGTCAGTTACAAGTTTTTATGTTAAAATTTATCAACTTTTTTGTAACTACAGAATCAATAGAGCATATGCATGCTTTATAAATAAAAGTAAAAAATAAATTCAATAAAAGTAAAAAATAAATTCATGGAACACACACCGAAAGGACACCCACAAATCATTTGGACAAATACAATAAGGAAACCTACGAGATAAAATTTAAAATTCACTTGAAATTTTGGTTAAGTCAGTTAACCGCCAATTTTTTTTTCTTTTTACCGCCTACCGAACCAAACCAATGTCGAAACAGTATTTGTATTCTGCCTACCAACTATCAGAAGTCGGTTGTCGGTCGATGACTGTTCAATGACGATCAGTAGGTAATAAACAGTTAATTTGCCTACCCCTACCCACCTCTTGGTTTGATTGATCCCATGTTAACCTCTTTTTTCCGATTAGGACAAAAAAATAAAATAAAATAAAATAAAAAATATTTATTACTGCTTGGAATATCCGGTGCAACGGGCATCAATGACCATATTTGACTTAGGTGCCGTAAAAAAACTATAACATACAGAGATTTGGCCTCGATCCTCCCTATCTTTTGAAAACATTTATTTTTATTATTATAGTATATAAATAACTAAATTTATATATTTCAGTCAAAATAATTAAGCTTGGCCTTTGCCTTAAAAAAAAGGCTTGGCCCAATTATAACAAAAATCATTTTATACCTGAACCTTAAACAACCCAAATTACCATGCGCAACAACCTAAATCTGTCATTAAAAATTAGACATGAGCAATCGCATTTAAGAGCAACGTAAAAGAGATTTTAACATAGTAAGAGCAACAACATAGAAGTGAATCTCGATCCATTGAAATTCTTAAGAGAATTTCAATTTCTAAAATTTCAGATCTAAGCTATTTATTTTCCATCAAAAGGTCATTGTTCTGCCACGTGTCCCACTACTAATAAAATAATTAATATTTATTATTTTATTATTTTATTAGTAGTGAAACACATGACAGAACAATGACCCTTGGATGAAAAATAGACAGCCTAGATCTGAAATTTCAGAAACTGTTAGTTATTATTTTATTAGTGGTGGGACAAGTGGCAGAACAATGACCCTTAGATGAAAAATGGACAGCTTAAATATGAAATTTCAGAAATTGAAATTCCTCAGTAGATCTTGATCATAGAATCCATCTGTGTGTTTTTTTTTTTTTTGAGTTGATTCTGTATCAGTTGATAATGGAGTAGAATCTATCTGTTTCCAGCAGTAATTTATTGTTGTTTTGGAGGCTGATTGGCCGGCTACTCACCAACTGTTGAACATCTTGTATAGGAATCTTAGTTATTTCCGGACTGGTGCGGCTCTTATAGAATCTTAGGTTTCTTCACTAATAAAAATATATCCTCATTAATTTCATCATGACAATCTCTATAACAAGATCCACCAAAAGTATCTTTGCTACATTCCAATTTATCCCTCGAAACTTTCAAACAAAAAAAAAAACCCAATTATCATAACCAAATATAGGATTAGGATTAGACATACACTGAGGTAAAAGATGGAACGAAATCGGAAATTCACGACAATTACTTAGGGCATGTAATGTGAAAGATCTCATATGTGTGTCATCTGCATAAATAAATTTTGAGTTATCCGACCATTTATCAGACAAAGGAGTTCCATATGAAATTTTTCACATTATCGGTCTAAATTGCTAGCAATGTGGTTAAATAATTTTTGTAGATCCTTATCCCACCCAACCATTTATCAGAGCAAGTAGGTTTCATATGGTATCTCTCAAGAAATGCTATACATTGTCCCATATTTTTTTATTATTCTCAAAACCTATGTGGCTTGATCTCTCATAACATTTGGTGATGGAGATTGATTTTTTAGATGAGAGACCATGCCACATAGGCGTTGAAGAGATGAAAGGAAAATAAGAGGTGATAAAAATAAAATTACTCAAAGTCTCTCCTACTATTTGCTCAAATTACTAGCAATTCGAACAGAGAATCTACTGCAGGTAAATCCTTATACATCAAGGCTATAGGAAGAGAAAATAATGATCCTATTTTGAATAAAATCATCAAGGAAACCCCAAAATATCTTGTTCTAAGGCTCACGTAAAACATTAAAAAAAAAAAAAAACACACACACACAACCGGAGATGCCCTACTCAAAATTTTGCTTTATATAGGGTATGAGTGGTTGAAAGCATGCCAAAGTTGTCAAAGAGTTTACAATGGCTCAAGAAGTTGAAGAAGAACATGTTGAGTCACTCTCCATGGGAAACGATTTACAGGTCAAAAACTTCATATGGTCCGAGGAAGAATGGCCGGCAATAAACTACGACGACTTCGCCGACGGAGACGACATTCCCGTCATAAGCTTCCGGGGAGTTTGGGACGGGCAAAAAAACAGAGACTACCAGAATTTGTGCGAAGCCATGGTAACTGCTTGCAGCAACTGGGGATTCTTCAAACTAGTAGATCATGGGGTTGCTCTGGAAACCATTGACAAGTTTAAATTCCGGTTGAACGAGCTTTTTGATCTTCCAATGGAGAAGAAGATGAAGGGTGGTAGGTCAGTGAGCTTGCCGTTGGGGTACAGTGCCACAAATCCTGAGTATGGAAAAAATTTGCCTTGGGCGGAGATCGTGCAATTGCTTCAGTCACCGCAGCAGGTTGTCGCGTTTGCTGCGAAGGTGTTTGGTGATCAACATCAACCATTTAGGTAATGTTTCTTTTTTCTGTCGAAAAAAACAGAGCCGATTATGAAAACTAGAGTCACCAAAATATAATATATGTTTTTAATTTTGAGAATGAAATGTTTGAGTTTTAGGCTTGTGACAAATAAAAACATAGGCAATTATACTAAGAAAGAAAAAAGAAAAAGAAAAATATAACTATAAATCATTGCTAATTATTTTTGGAGAGAACATAGTTTAGTAGAGGTGAAAATGAATAATCGCTAGCTAACTGCCTTAAAAGCAGTTAGTCTAGCGGTTAGCGGTTATTGAGTTTTTTAAAACCGCTAACTGCCTGTATTATATAAATATATAATATTTATACTTATAACATAATCAATTGACCATTAAATCACAATAATTTTCGTTAGAGAATTAAATCACAATTTAAGTATTAATGTATTATCACTATAATTTATATGATTATATCTCATGATCAATTGGTCATTAAATCAAGTGATTATAAAATAACAAATTATACATATATAATATGACATAAGTAATAAGTATACAAGTTCATACTAATACAATAATAAAGTACCTAAAGATTTAGTTCCAACGTATTTTATAAACTTATAAGTCCATATATGTTATTTGTATCATATGTTGTGTAAAAGTTAATCCACAAAGATTGTGGAATTTTATTTATATTTTGTGTTTAAGTCTCCATTCAAGTCTTTTTAAAACATTGGTAATTGACTAAATGTTATATAATTAGGGGTGTAAAAAAAAAGGGGGAAAATTGGGACTTGAACCAGTAAACCGAAAAACCAGGCAAAACCGGTAATCAGGGTGCCCGGTTCCGGTTACCGTTTTGGGGTTTTTAAATACCCGGTTATAATCAGGTAACCGGGTATATAATAATAATAATAATAATAATAATATATTTTTAATTTTATATATATTTTTTCGAATTTAGTATATTTATTATTATTATTTTACTCTAAGGTTCACAAAAATTGTAAATCACTTCTATATTTTCGAATTTAGTATATTTATTAATATTTTTGAATTATTATTATTTTTTTAAATGGGGCACAAAATGGTTAAATTAAGCCCAAAAATTAGGCCCAATACCTAAAATAAACTCAAAATAAAATGCAAAAAAAATTTAAAAAATTGGATAACCGGGTACTAACCGAAACTGGCCGGTTATTGTATAACCGGTTAATTGGGTACCCGATTCCGGTTCCGATTTTCAAAAATCAAAAACTGGTACCCCGATTCCGATTCTCGGTTTTGGCCAATAACCAAGAATTGGAATCGGGTTTTCACCCCTATGTATAACTTCCATTTTTTTTTTTTAATTTTATTAGTATAACTTGTATTCTTAACAAGTTATGATTTACATTTAAGGATTTTGATTTTGATTTTGATTTTTTTTTTTTTAAGTACAAGTAGATGTAAATTAATGTAAATTTGAAGTCAAATATTTTAGATTTTTCAATATGGGCTCCTTTGAGAACAATTTGGCCCTATTTGGTATATAAAAACAAAAACAAAAAAAAGCTCAAAATTGAAAATAGGCCCAAAGGCCCAACTTTGAAAAAAGCGGTTATAGTGGGCGGTTATATGTTTACTAACTGCTAACCGCCTAGTGAATGCGGTTAGTAAAATTTAGACCGCCTTTTCACCCCTATATATATTTTAGCCTTCCAAACTATTACTTATTTTGTAATTATCTCTCCGAACTTTAAAAAGCGACATTGAAGCCCCACATATTACCATTATTGTTCAAATTAGACACTTCTGCATTTTTCTTTCCAAAATACCCATGAAGTTGTTAATAAATAAAATTTAGAAATATATAAAAATAACCATTTGAAAAAAATAAAAATAAAGGGGGCTAATATCAAAAGGGCCACCCATTTTTGGTGCCTTTAGTTTTTTTTTTTTTTTAAATGGTTACCTTTCAATAAATTTAAGGGTATTTTGAAAAGAAAAATGAAGAAAGTGTCTAATTTGACACGATGTGATAGTGTGGGAGGCTCTAATGTCACTTTTTAAAATTTGAAAGTATAAGTGCAAATTAAAGGGGTGAGAGTCCGGAAGTTAAAGTGTATTTTTTTTTTTAATGAGCTCTCCCTGTACTTTTTAGACTAATTAACTTAACATTCTTAATAAATATTTCAGCAATGCAATGATTGAGTACATGCAAGAATTGGACAAACTAGGAATGAGAATATTTGAGATGTTGGCTCATGGACTAGGCCTCCAGGAAGACTACTTCACAAGGAACTTTGAAGAGAAAGATGCCACCATGATTAGGGTTAACAGATATCCTCCCTGTCCCCTCCCAGAAAAATGTCTAGGGCTTGGGAGCCATTCAGACCCTCACACCATGACAATATTGTTGCAAGACCATGTGGGTGGCCTTCAAATCTTAAAGAGTGACAACCAATGGGCTGGAATCCGACCTGTCCCCAATTCCTTTGTCATCAACATTGGTGACACCCTTGACGTATTCCCTATCTCTCTCACTTTTCCACTACATTTACACACACCGACATGGATAAGAATCCAAGACAATTATCCGTTTTTAGTTTGAGCAAGTAATGTGAGAGATTGAGTTTATATGAAATTCACTTGTTTTTGATAGTTGGCCGAACGGTCCAAACCTTATTTGGGTAGATGGGTCCCATATAAACCCTCTCACATTACCTACCCAAATTGTTAGTAATTCGAACAGATAATTGTTGTGGATTGAAGGTTCAAATGATTTCATTATAGTATTTGTACACACATTTCACTCTCACTAGCATTCTATATATTGTTCTTCTTATGTTAAATAAGACTTGGATGTTAGAATTTTTTTTTATTTTGTTTGTAGGCATGGACTAATGGGAGGCTAAAGAGTGTTGTACACAGGGCAGTGGTGAACAAAGAGAAGCAAAGGCTATCAGCAGCATATTTTCTTAGCCCAACAAGCTCTGCCATAATACAGTGCCCTCCTCAGCTCCTGGACCCAGGCACCAATTCTAGGAAGTACACTCCTTTCACTTGGGAGGATTTCAGAAAGGAGCTTCTAGTACAAAAAAGGGTGCTAGGGAAAACTGCCCTCAATAGATATCTCATATCTAATTGACCGGGCGCGATGCTATTTAGTAAACTCTTGTATAACTGTCATGTAAGATAATGCGGTAATAAAAATCAGCATTTTGATCAGAGTTTGTAAGAAAGAAAAAAATTAAGCTCCAATCCAAAAGCTGATTTATGTTGCCACGCCATCTAGTTATATGCATTCCAGTTATACAAAAGTACTAAATATCATTACTCTTAGCAAGGCCAAGGCATAAGCAGTATTTTACATTTTAATAAAATGGAGTTATTGAGTTCAATCCATGGGAGAGGACCGATTTAGGAGAGGCTACCTCAATTGTGTAGCCGACTTTTCATGGTTTTGTTTTATTGAACTTCCTATATGGCGGGAAAAAATCAATATTATTGTTATGAATTGCAATGCCCTTAACTTGAAGCTCATCAACAGTGACTCCTCCTAGGTCAATCATCTGAAATCCTCATTCGAATGGAGTTGTAGACGAATGTTTCTTCTTCCAAATTCTGTCAAAGCTCTAGGGGTGTCAAAAAAATAAAAAAACAGGGTACCAACTGGTAACCGGGAAACTGGTTTTGAAACCAGTTGGAAAAAACCGGTAATCGGGTATCCGGTTCTAGTTCTCGTTTTTGGCACCTAGTTATAACCGGATAACCGGGTAACCGGGAATATATATAAAATAATATATATTTTTAGGGCATTTTTAAACATTGAATTTTTATGGCATTTGTAAACATTGGATTTTAATGACATTTTTAAACAATGAAATTTTAGGACATTTTTAAACATTGGATTTTTTTTTTTAGGCCCAAAAAGCCAAAAACAATGATTTTTTAGGTTTTTTTTTTTTTTTTTTTTTGGAACAATCACAACAAAGCCCAACTTATTTGGACAAAAATGCTAATTGTGTTTTTTAAAAAATGGGCAAAAAATTGTTAAATTAAGCACAAAAATTAGACCCATGGCCTCAAATAAGCTCAAAATTAGGCCCAATACCTAAAATAGGCCCAAATATATATATATTTTAAAACCGGTTACCCGGTTCGGGTAACTAGGTACCAACCGGAACGGCTGGTTATTGTATAACCGGGTTCCCAGTTACGATTTTTCAAAATTAAAAAACTGAGTATCCCGGTTCCGGTTCCCGGTTTTGGCCAATAACTAGAAATCAAGACTGGGTTAACACCCTTAGTCAAAGCAAAATCGCTTGTCAGCAAGTAACGTTCGAACGCGTATGCAGATCACGAGTGATACTATTTTATCTCATCTATACGAGATTTGCCAACGAGATTTTCTACTTGCATAATCACTCTAGGCAAGTTGGCTTGTTTTCTTTCTATACTTCCAATGTTTGAACCCTAAAATTGGGATTTGTCGTCTTGCATCAAGTTGCTGCCATGGGGCTTTTGGAAATTCATAGTAATTATTTCTTAAAAAGTGTTTTGTGTTTTATTTTTTATTTTTTAAAAATCTTTTATATTTGGAAAAAGTTTTGTAATTTGTTTGGAAAAGTATGATAATAATGGAGGCACATATAAAAATCCATTTTTGAGTTAAGGATTTTCGAAAAAAAAAAAAAAAAAAAATCAAACACACCCCTAGTTTGGTTGAACACAGACTCAAGTGTTTATCCAAAATGCATCACACGCTTCCTCACTAACCCTAAACAACTTTAGACTGTAATAGACATTGACTTGGAAGAAATTAGTTAATGGATATATAAGAACCCTAAAAGGGGGACACAACCCAAAGGACATTTACTTTGTACCTTCGCATTTCAGATTTCACATTCTTATATAGTTTACTTTGGACTGATCATTAATGCATCCTTTTACTCTGGTTGTTGGCTGTCTCTCCCTCACCATGTGCCTCTTGCTTTTGTGCATTCCATCACGTTGTTTTTAAGATTCTATGACTAATGAAAGGTCGGCCAACTGTAATTATTATACAGGGCGTGGTCATAGTAATTTTGTATCTGTCGAGAATTGCTTATATGAGGGACCTAGACCGCAAAAATCATTGGTACTTTTTCAAAATCAATTTAATCATAGCTTGATTCAGTTTCAGCAAAACATTAGTAAAATTTAAAGCACTTTGCCTGTGTTTGGCAAAGGGCCGGACCAGACCCAAAAATCCAAAAAATTATTCTCAAAATCAATCATAACATTTTTACTTTTTACATCACATCAATCATTTTTTATTACTATTCAAATAATAAAATTACTACAAAACAAATTTTTTCACATTTTTATACAAAATATTCTTACTTTTTTCTTTCATATCAATCAAATCTGCTATAGTACCGTTCCACTCCCTTTTTCCATTTTATTCCCAAACACAGCCAATACCAAACCGGTGTAAGTGATTCTCTATTGCGAAGTATCGAAATCATGCCTTAATACATTCCTAACCTCGTTGGGATTTCTTTGAGACCGTTGAACCACGGCTGTTATTAATTATTTAGCATTACTCTTTACTAATAGCTCAACCATTGGATTAACATTTTGATGAAAAAAAAAAAAAAAGTACTTCTGCATGATTTCGCTGTAAATCGGTCACTGTTTGGTCGCTCCATTTGCGGCGGCAGGCGTGTCGGCGGTCGCTTAGTATGTTTCTGGGCAAGTTCTTATTTATTTATTTTTTTTGATAAGTACGTGTCCACTACTAAATTATATGCAGTTGTATTATACTAGAAATAAATTATAAGAGAAACTGCATTTACTCCTTTCTGGGCAAGTTCTTATTGGGATTCATGGGGGAGAAAACATGTTTTTTAATCTTCTTTCTTAAAGCTATGTTTGGCGTGTCGGTGGTCTCTCTGAGTTGAAAACGACGGGCAACCCCACCTGCTTTCCTTTTGCATTTAATGTACCAAACATGCCGTTTGTTTTGTTGTATAACGATGATCGCAAACCATAATAAACAAGTCTTTCCACGTTGCTTGCACGTCATTACCGTGTCCCACGCATTCCTCATTATCCAATATTTATATATGTGGGGCTGGCTGGGGTAGGAATCTTAAGATAATCTTTTCAGATGGAAATTTTTTTTCCTTTTGTTTGAAAAAAATGTTATCACATGGTATATATAAGTCAAGGTAATTTTAATCTTTTTTTTTTTTTTTTTTTTTTTTTTTTTTTTGTAAGTGTTTTGTGTTTGAACCTATTTGTTTGCACTTTTTTTATTTATTCATTATAGAAAGCAGAAGATAGAAAAAAAAAAACGTTACCAAACGAGAGTGTCTTTCTTAATGTTTGTATCACATGTTCTTTATGTTAAAGTAATTATTAAGTGATTAAATTTATCTTTTTCTATCAGCTTAAACTTTTTGGACAACTTGTAGTGTAACATGGTATCAGAATCAAAGGTTCTGAGATCAAACCTTGACTCCATCAAATCATCCAATCTAAATTAAATATTTCACGTGTTAAACATCACCTATTGAAAGAGAATTTAAGCTCATACGTGAAGATAAATATTAAAATAATAATTAATCTAAGTGTCTACTACTAAATTATATGTAGTTGTATTATACTAGAAATAAATTATAAGAGAAACTGCATTTACTCCTCTATGACTGTCACTTTTTGTTTTTTTAATAATGTCTTTTAAATGTTTTAATTTTTGCAATGTCGTCCCAATTTAATTATCATTGAGATTGCAACACCTCTTTTGTGATAGGAAACGATAAGAATACCCTCTATAAATAATATATATATATATATATATATATATATATATATATATATATATATTTTTTTTATCTTAACCGAAATATTTTTGTCATTTTAGATTGTAAAAAGAAAGCATTTATTACAACCCTAATAGTAGATTGAAGCGACAATATAAAAATTAAAACATTAAGAAACACATTGCAATAATAATAATAATAATAGTTTAAGGAAAATAAACATAATTAAACCTAAATTATATATATTTTTAATTATTATTATTATTATTATTATTATTATGGTTAGGAAGAAGAAAGGCATGGATTCCCACAATGTGGAATGCATGTGTTCCGTCAAAGCCGCTGGAATCTAATTTAGGGGAGACGACAGATTCGCCAACACAGGAGAAGTGAGACACGTGTGCCTGCACATGTTTGTGAAGGAGAGAAATCATGATGAATCTTTGAACTCTTTTTTTGCTTTATTTGGTTTTCTCCAACCTCCATTTACTTCGTGTTAGTAGTGTTAGTTCGACCCTACTTTGGACTTTGGAGAATGATGAAAGAGAATTGGGATTATAGCCGTAAAATTTGCGGAAGAAAAACGCTACATACTACATTCATATTTCATTTTTATTTTACTGTGTTGAATAGATTGGGATTTATAATAATTATTTAGTTGTTCAAATTGCTAACAATTTGAGCAGTCGTATGCATAGATGGCTAGACGGTCCAAATAAATTTTTTTGGAAAGTTGAGTCCCATGTACATAGGCTCCCTCACAATAACAGTCGAAATTGCAAATAATTGTTGCGAATTTCTATTTTGGCTGATGTGAAAATGTGTAAGAGTCTCTAAGAGATAATTCAATTGATTGAATATCACGTTTTACCAAGCGGAAATTACTAGTTTGAATCTATTTCCTCCATTTCTCTCATCTTGTGCAAACGTGTAAAAAATAAAAATCAAATATTCAAAAAAGATATAACCTAAAAGACTTTAACATGTGCATGTTTTACATGAGCAGAACGTCCTTTTATTTATTAGATTCTATGGAGGACAAGCAATCCCACATAGCCCAATAAATTAAAGTTATAAAGGCTATAGTATCTAATATTACTCAAAAGTGAAAAACCCAAAAAGCGACGGCCTCAATAAAGGGTTGCTTTTGAAGAAGAAAGTATAAAGTATACTATAAAAAATAAAGTTTAAAGTACTGGTAATGCTTGTCGCCATGTCAATGACGACAAAAATTTGCCCTTCAATTGGTGATGAGTTAGTGATAGGAAAAAAAAGAAGAAAAAAAAAGAGAGTTAATAATAGTGATCACTAGAGAGAGCAAAAAATAGAGTTGTACCTGCGCCAACCGCTGCGAAAGCATGGAAAATTTAAGTATTACGATCGGTACAAGTGAGCCACAACTCTCACCCCAACATAATCGATTGCAAAAGTCACGAAACCTACAAAATGCGTCAACAGAAAAGCCTCCAATGAGGGTGTGCCACATGGATGGCAAATACGGAAAACCGGTTATGAAAGCTAGGCAGTAAACACCTGATAAAAAAGGGGATTTGGTCCCCTTCTCTTGGAAATTATCTTCGGATAATTTTCCAATAATATTTTCCCAAACTATTATGACTTAAAGCATCAAAACTATTAATTTTTTGGCCCGCTCGGACAAACTCTTATATTAAACTCTCATTTCCTTGTACTCACTTCATCTAACTGCTCTCACTCAAAAGTTGAGCAAAGTTCACTCCTTTTAACTCTTATTATAAGGCGTGTGAATTTGACCGTTAGCTGCCGAGTATGGCGAGTAAATCTATCACTCTCTAAAGATGATAAACATGTTCCATGCAATGATCAATGGAGGGGGCTACGCGTTGATGGCTATTGGCCACATAGTTGAAATTTTTGTGTACTATTAGGCAGTATAGTGGAGTGATGTGAAAGAGCGATGGAGACATGCCAAACCCATATATATATGGAAGAGAATCTCTAGATTTATTGCGTTTTACATGCTTTCCTTTTCGATGTGGGACAACTCCATAGTGGAAGTATAAATTGAATTTTATAATCATCATCCCAGAAGGATTTCCGCCATGTGATTAAAACATGCAATTAACTTCTCTGCGTGTGGGAAGTAAAAAATTTACACAGAAGTGACAGCGTTTCGCAACCCCCAACCCCCTTCCTCTCCCGCGTGCTAAGAACAGGAAAAAAAAAGCAAGAGTACAAGAAAAACGTTTTTGACATGGAAAAACGTTTTTTTTTTTTTTTTTTTTTTAATTATGAAACATGGAGATATATTTGTTACGGACAAAAATTTTCTTCAAGCTAGTTTGGAAGAAATATCTTCCAACCCATGTAAAATAGTGTCAAATGTCTATAAACATTTAAAATATATATTAAATTTAGTCTAAGTTAATAAATTGCTACTAATAAAGTTAAAAATTTAATGTACATTTTAAATATTTATAGACACTTAGCATTATTATACATGAGTCAAAGGATATTTTCTCCAAACTGATTTAGAGGAAATTTATGTCCATATGTTACATAGTGATGTATTTTGATTGGAAAAAATTAAAAAGTGAAAAGCAATTAGTACCATGATAATGCGCTCATTATCTCCAATTAATATATAGAGCTTTTAAAATTAATATTGTGCACATTCTACACCACACTAATTGGAAACACTTAATTATCACTTTGAAGTAAAACAGTTCGCAATGAATGCATGCTAGTGGGCGTCTAGGAATTTTGTTTTCCATATATATATATATATATATATGCTTGAACTCCTAAATTGTTACTCATCAAACTATTATTTTGTTGAGAAAGTTTCACTTACAACTTCTGATATTTTATAATTTTTGTAATTTTAGTGTATACATCTTTTTATTTTTTTCAATTTCGACAACTTTCCTTTAGGATTTAATGGTAAATCCTAAAGGAGCAATTTTTTTAGGAAAAAAGAAAAGAAGAAAAAAATTGCAAGGATTTAGGAGTCGATTAGGATTTAACGGAATTTGCAAAAATACTAACGCTTGAATCTTATAAAAAAAATTAATATATATAATTTTTTTTAAAAAAATAGATATTTTAGAAATTTTGGCAGGATTATAAAATAAAATCCTAGGTGAAATTGAAAAAAAATTGAAAGATTGATACACTAATTAGCTTAATTGACACTTGTTAAAGTTTTTTAAGAATGATGAAAGATGAGAGTTGGTAAGGTAAGTTTTTCCTACTTTGTTTTTGTACATATCCAAACCAAATTCAATTGTTAATTTATATCTTTTCCTTTCTATGGGGAAAAAAAATGCAGGGAAGAAATATGAGCTACGTGCGTGCGTATAGACTTTATTAAATCTCTTTAATATATGTTACAAAGTTTGATTGTGTTGCTTAACACTAAAATTAGAAACGGCTCTTTTTTTCAAAAAAAAAAAAATAAAGTATATAATGGTGAGAGTTTGGCTAGCCAGTTCAGGATTGTTGAATTAAGAAATTGCCTTTTGGAATACTTTTGACTTGAATTTCTCCTTTTAGAACTCATTCAAAATTCAGCCTTTTACTTTAACTGCCCAGGGAATAGACTTCCTCACCCAATTCCCTAATGACCCATCTGCTTACACTTCTTCATATTATTTCAGCTGTTGATGACATATTAGAGAAATTTTAGCATTAGGTAATCATCTGGAGTATTCAAAAGGCAATGGATTTGAATATTGAAAAAAATTGTTGGGATATTTCTCAATTTTTATAAATACATTTGCAGGGTATTCGCATCGGGCTAGTCAAAATAATCAAAACGTCATTTTAATTAGTTAGCCTCGAAACAAAGAACACCAAAAAAAGTTCAAAATCCGAATAGCCATTTTGGCTAAAAGCATTCGTAACGTACGGCTTCTTTGTATCATATTTCACAAAACGTCACTTACAACATCTTCCTTATTGTTTCCATAACGATTGTGTAGCTTTTTTAGCTTTCAGATTTTGTAAAAAATGTGAGAGTATATAAGAAATGACGTTGTTTTCTAAAATTTAAGAAAAATAAAAAGAAAACTGTTAAAATGGTCTAACTCTAAGGATTTGATTAGCACGTAACTCAACAACCCATTAAAAAAAAAAAATCAATATCATTCTCTCTTATTTAGAAACAGTGAAAATAAATAAAAATAATAATATTTTAAATAAAAAAACAAAGATTAATAACTAAAATATTGAGCAGGTTCGAAAAAATGAATAGTTAAAATAAATAAATAAACAATATTCTTCATTATTCCTTTTCCATTATAAACCAGGTGTTATTATATATACATATCATACTGTCGGTCCACGACTAATATTCAACTATCAATTTGAGTCTGACCAATGAAAAAGATATATAACTTTACCAATAAATATATATATATATACGAGGGCAAAAAATTGTAAAATCATAATTCATTTTCACATAACTGACTCTTCCGTCGAGGTGCTGTAGTCTATTTTCAGTAGTACCTTTATTAGTTTTCCATGACGAAAAGTCGACGACGAATTAAAAATAAATAAATAAATAAAAAGAGTTTTCGTGGACAAAATCCTCAGCCTGGAGCCCAAGAAATGTCACTTCGGTTATCTCACATTTATGAGGAATACTTTAAACTTGGAATACGATTGTCAACGTTTGAGACCACGAAATTTGAGATATTAAATTAAAATTAACATATTTAGTCTCACCCATACACTTGAAAAGATTCAAACTCTAGCATTAACGAGTTAAGATTGAAAAATTTATCGGTTTAATTAAATAAGTCAAAACATAGTGAGCCTATATAATTTTTTACTTATGTTCGATATAATTTGAACTTGACGAACGATATTTAGGGTTGATAATTTTTAAGACGACTCACGAATCAAATATGAATTCAAAACAAAATTAACCAATTAAAGGGTCCAACACAGTCCACACGTTTAAATAAATGTGTCAAATTAAAATTAATAGATATAATTTTATGAGAAATGTTTTATTATTTTTTTTTTTTGTATATTTTCTATTTATTTATGTATAAAATATGAATAAATTTATAATTAAATATGTGAGACGAAGTGTAAGTCTCATAAATTTAATAATAATAAGTAGATAATTGTTTCCAAAATGTAGCTCAATCGACTAAAATCACGTTTAATGAAACAGATATTACTAATTTGAATCTCTCACCTGTGCGTACAAGTAAAAAAATAATAATAATAATAATAATTTTTTAATTTTATACTCATAAATGGACGATGAGACAAATTGCCGGCAACGTCGTAGTGAACGGAGTGCCTGAAGTGAGACATGGCCTTTCACGCCCGAGAGCAGACTTTTAAGAATGTCTTTGTCTTCGGTTACAAAACACGAACGCGCCAATTCAAGTCGAATGGAACAGGTCTCTAAACTAAAATAAATAAATGAAAGTAGCGATAAAAAAACATATTAAAACAAAAAAAAATGAATAGAATAGGTCAATACGTCTATTGCTTACTATACCCTCCAACGTCTATTCGCATTTACGGTTTCCTCAGATATTTGCAGTATGGTTCTCGTTGTAATTATAGGTATATTGAAGGGCATTTAGCAAGATTCACTCTATATAAAGGCTGCTTTGATCTATTCAATCCCAGTTGGTTTTGGCTTTCAGTGTCTCTTCTTCATCTCTCATTGACTCTTTCTCTCTCTCTCTCAAGATGATGGCTTCCATGCTTCCCGCTAACAATATCCAAATGTTTCAGGCCAGACAGAACAGTTTCAAATGCCAAATGTCTCCGTTAAACCCATTAACAAGATCTTCTTCTTCTTCTTTTTCTACTTCTTGTTCTTTATCACAGACTCTGAAACCGGAAACATCAACGCGGTTACACCTAGCCAACCTCGAAAAACTTCTACAAACAACAGCGCCGCCGGACCGGAAACCGGTTCTTCAAGATTCCAATAATGGGTCTGTCGAAGTTAAAGGAAAAGGACCTCTGGAGGGGCTTAATTTGGCTAGACTTATGTGGCCGGAAATGAAGGCGGCCGAGGAAATGTCCCCCAGACATCTCAACCGCCTGCAACGGCTCCTGTCGAAGACAGACGAATACTCCCCGAGAAACAATCTCGGTAGCAAATGGCGGGAGTACCACGGCAGCAACCACTGGAAAGGGCTTCTGGATCCGCTCGACGAGAATCTCCGGCGAGAGGTGGTCAGGTACGGCGAGTTTATCCAAGCAGCCTACCATTCCTTCCACTCCGACCCTGCCATGTCGGCTCAGGAGCCTCCGCAGCCGCACCACGTGGCGCTCTCGGACAGGTCCTATAAAGTCACCAAGAGCCTCTATGCGACGTCGTCTATCGGATTGCCGAAGTGGGTCGATGACGTGGCGCCGGATCTTGGCTGGATGACCCAGCGGTCCAGCTGGATCGGTTATGTCGCGGTCTGCGACGACAAGCGGGAGATCAACCGGATGGGGCGGAGGGATATCATCATCGCCCTCCGGGGGACCTCCACGTGTCTCGAGTGGGCCGAGAATTTCAGGGCCCAACTTGCCGATATTAACCCGACGACGACCCACGGGCAAGCCAAAGTCGAATGCGGGTTCTTGAGCCTCTACAAGACACCCGGCGCTCACGTGCCCAGCCTAGCCGAGTCGGTGATCGACGAAATCAAAAGGCTCATGGAGTTGTACAAAGGCGAGACGCTAAGCATCACCGTCACCGGCCACAGCCTCGGAGCCGCCTTGGCTTTACTAGTCGCTGACGATATAAGCACGTGCGCCCCCGACGTACCTCCGGTCGCAGTTTTCTCCTTCGGCGGCCCTCGCGTCGGCAACAGAGGCTTCGCCGACCGCATCAAGACTAACAACGTTAAAGTTCTACGAATCGTCAACTCCCAAGACGTCATCACCAGGGTCCCCGGCACCCTCATGAGCGAGGAACTCGACCAGAAACTAAGAAACACGAAGGTCGGTGGTGTGCTCGACATGCTCGACAGAAACATGCCGTTGTCGTACTCGCACGTGGGAGAAGAGCTACGTGTTAATACGAAGATGTCGCCGTACTTGAAGCCCAACGCTGACATGGCATGCTGCCATGACCTGGAGGCGTACCTCCACCTGGTGGACGGATTCATGGCGTCAAACTGTCCGTTCAGAGCAAATGCAAAGAGAAGTTTAGTGAGGTTGCTCAAGGATCAAAGAGCTAATGTGAAAAAATTGTATACCAGCAAGGCAAAAAGCTTGAGTTTAAATCTTGAAACACCGCGGCTGCCCAGTATGTCTGGTTGCTTGCCAAGCCCATCTTGATATATATATATACACTGTAAAATGGTACATACTTCCACAAGAAAACTTGTAGCGAGGTAGATCTCCATGTTTTTGTGTATGGATCTAAATTTAATGGTTAATTAAATTTATTCATTTTTATGGTGTTAAATTTTTGCGATACACTGTAATTTAATTTGGCATCTAAACTTACGTGCTAAGAAGTGATCGAGGTTATCCATCCAATCCTAAAAAGTTTTTATAATTCAATATCAATGTTATTGGTCTAGTTAGGACAGTTAGGGCAACGTGAAATTAACCAATTGCAAAGGAAAAAAAAAAGTGATTATAGTTGGTCGTGCAATTTTTTTAACGACTGGATCTAGATTGGTGATGGGTCACTTACAAGATAGAGAATCGAGAACACTACAATGCTTAAGTTAGCGTGATGTTTGAAGATATTTTTGAAATAAGGCAAAAGTTTAATTTGAGAGAATTAACAAGAGTCTATATTTTAGATGATGATATGCTGCATTGTCCTACATTCAATCCTTATTTTTTCCCCCATGTAGTAGACTCGTGCCATTATCTCTAGGTAGTGGGTAGTTATTCCCCATGTGGTACCGGTGGATCATTATTCTTGGGATTGCTTGAGCGGGATTCATGTTGGATTTTATCCTTAGTAATAGTAATGAAAAATGTTAATAATCCATCTTAGTATTAAGCTCCGAGTAGAGATTTATGGCTGTCATGAGGCAGCCAAGCGTTAGACATTTACAATTTTTTTTTTTTTAATTAAAGAAGATAAACATTAAAGGAAAATTTAAATTTGAGATATTAACACCAAATTTAGGATGATTGAATCCCTTTTTAGTGAAATCATCCCTAGAGGGTTAACTTTTCACCCCTAAATTTTAATTTTGAATTCAAAAACAAGTTTTGAGGCATTACAAACTAAATATTAATTCATAAAAATTTAACTAAAAAAAAAATACGAAATGGGGGAAGAGAGAGAGATTACTACGATTTTTTTTTATTTTTTTATTTTTTATAAAGCTACGTCAAACTTTGACATACACTTATCTGACTCTTGACAGCCAAATAGCAGGACTCTTAAGCTCTTGCATTGAAAAGTTTCAATTTTAATGTCTTAAATTTCACACATCTTTTGATAAGTCTGAATCAGACAACCAGTATACCTATTAATTAACCGTTATTATCAGTTTGGTTGGCAGCTTTCACATTGGTCGAAGTCTACCTTTTGAATAGTAGTGGAAAGGACTACCATCTTTGTAATCCCACGATTCTTTGGCTGGCAGTACGTTTGGTATTGCTAGCTTTCTTGCTCTATCTTTTTTTCTTTTCTTTTTCCTTTTTTAAAAAGGACACCGACAATCCACCTACCCACCCTAGGCAAACATGGCATTCACACATTTTCATCAATTCAATCTGGTTTATATGGCGACCCAATTACCCATTCAGAGTCCTTGGAATATTTAAGAAAGAATTCTTATATCATATGGTAGTTAGATCAATTCTCTGCAATTTCGTGTACATTTGCTCATTGATATGAGTCCAAGTGTACCAAACACACGTAACATTGGCTTGGATGTTGCTTGGGAGAGAAGAAATAATTAAATAAATACATATAAAGAATATTGGGAGAGAATAATTTATAAAATAAAATAAATATAAAGAATATAGGGTCAGGGTGGTACCAAACTTCCCGTATAAATTAATAACTGCAAATTTTTCTTTCCTGTCGGTGAGAAGTTGGTACAGTAAAGTTATTGCTGTAATTTACTCCCCACACACGGCACTGGTTGTCGTCGTTTGGAGTAAGCAATGTCAATAACATGAGATTTCTACTTAATTTTCTCTCGTTTGGGGTTAAATACTTTGACTCTTTACTTGGTTTAACCACGCAGGTCATTTTTTGTGACAAAACATTCTTAATTAGGGACGTGTTAACAGTAAATGTTACTATTTCCAATTTTTCGACTCCATTTTTTTTTTTAACGTTTTTTTTGTAGCGTCGCTTTTCACGATTTAAATAATGACGTTTTTTTGTCAAAAGCAATACTATATTCACACGACACTATTTAGGTGCTTTTTTTGTAGTGCTCTTTACATACACGTCAATGTCCTTAAAAATATGACACTTGTGTCATGGCCAGCTTGTTGATATTATTTAAAAATTAAAAATTAAAAAATTAAAAATATAGTATTTAGCATTACTCTTTATAACTTATATATAAATATTGGAAAAAATTCACATACCTGCTCAAACTAGTAAACAATTGGCAATGTCTCTAAAACTTTAGATTGCAATAATGTCTTCTCCTTCAAACTACCAAAAAATTGTCAATATCCTTGCAAGGAAGAAAATACCCCTAATAAAATAAAAATATTAAAAAAAAAAAAGAATAAAACTAAAAATTTTAGAAAAGAACCAAAAAAAAAAAAATTGGAAAACCCTTCCATGTCAATCCCTCTTTCACGATTGTCATCCAAGGAACTTGGTCTCCTTTGTGTGTAAACACAACAAATTCAGTAACTAAGAGCAAACCCAAAAGTAGGAAGGGTTAAATTTCATTTGTGTCGATCCGGGGGGCTGGGAATTTTGGCGAAACATGGGGCTTCATGCAGTTCCGCCCTTGGGTCACACCCATTATTTGCTAATGAAAATTATGGCGAGGAGAAATCTTATCTTTGCGCTCCTTTAGACCTATGTGGATATATTCTCTTTTAGAAATGGAAAGGTTGT
This sequence comes from Corylus avellana, assembly GCF_965113065.1. Classification (NCBI taxonomy): domain Eukaryota; kingdom Viridiplantae; phylum Streptophyta; class Magnoliopsida; order Fagales; family Betulaceae; genus Corylus; species Corylus avellana. Next base: position 27,886,837 of record NC_142492.1, read on the forward strand.
TATATGATTTTGTCGTGGTTTGTCTTGGTGTAATATATTGACATGATGCTATCAAAAAGAAAAAACTCAATGTTTGACTTAGCGGAAGACTAAGTAATAACAATTAGAAGCGTTTGCGTCTTGTGACAAAAAAAAAAAAACAAAACAAAAAAGCTCGCAAGCAAAAATAAAGTTAAATTTATGAAAAATATTTGAGAGAAAATTTTATGATTTGATAAAGTAATCATAATCTTAGTAGCAAGGGTTAAATACCTAAAACCCCCCTAGGGTTTCACTTTTTTACTTTTTTCTCTCCTAAGGTTTATTTTGTATCACAGGAGATTCTTGTGGTTTTGATAAAAGACCAAATTCGTTTTTCCGTCCATTGACCGTTAGTTGACCTAACGGAACTCCACGTGGGCCAATTAAAAGCTGACACTTTGCATAAGTTCCACGTCATCAATGATGACTGTATAGTAATATGCCACCTAATTAAAAAATAAAAAATAAACAGATACAAATTTTAAATGTTAGGTTTTATTTATTAAAAGGATTTGACAAATAATTAGATTGATTAAGGGTTTAAGATATAACATAAAACAACTAAATCAACACGATTGAAA